>NC_081564.1:67955285-68086402 GCF_022355385.1 Mustela nigripes
CATAGATAAAGCTGCAGTTACTGCCCTTGGGCCTAAATCTTTGTCAGTATCTCTAATATTTCCTTTGGCTAGATCTCTACAAGTGAAGAATGTAGGTTAAAGCTCAGAGACATTTGAAGGCTCTTAATACATACACGCTGACAATAATTTTTGAAAGAACTGTCTATATTCCATGCCTCCTCTCCTCAGCCCACCGTCATCTAGCTTTTGCCCCCATCAGTAAGTCTGGAATGGCTCTCACTGAGCTCACTAATGATCTCTTGTTGAAAAATTCATGTTTTTCAGTGTCATCTTTCTTTTGACTTCTCAACAGCATTTGCACTGTCAGCCACTCCTTCTTGGTACTCCTTTGGTTCATTATCACATCTTCCTGGGCTCAGGAATGATTTTGGCTCCAAGTAACAGAATACCCCACTGACAGTGACTGAAATAAATAAGGATTTATTTAGCTTGCACACAAGAGAATAATTTATGGCTGCTAAAATTGGCTTAGTAGCTCAATGATACTAGGGAGAGCATCCTTGAGATTCTCTTGGCCTTCGTCTCATGCTTAGGCCTTAATATCACAATGTGGCTACTGCAGCACCAGGCATCACATCTACATTCGTGGCAGGAAGAACAAGGGAACCTCTGCTTCCCTGCAATCTTTTAATTCAGGAAAGGGAGCTCTCTTTAGCAGAATTCCCATTATGTTTCATTAGCCAGAACTGGGTTACATATTGGCCTTTAAGTCAGTCATGATTCATCTTCTGGGGGCCTGAGAAGGTGTTAACCTCCTGAGTAAAAGGGATCTCAACCCCCTATCTGAACAAATCACTGTTGTTTTAGTAGGACAAAGGGGAGGGCAAGATGTGGAAAAGGGCTTTGCAGGGGCAAGGGAGAGAGAGAGTTGCCGGAGTTGGTAATTTTAGGTTCTCTCCTAGACCCTCTGCTCACTGGACTTGCTTCCCCAGGAACCTTAACCACAAACAGACTCTCCTCCTATCCGCATTGTGATATTACTTCAAAACTTATCTTTCCAGCCCAAAGTCCCACCTCCCCCCTGGTCCTTCTCCTTTGATTGCTCCAATAGCAATTCTCCCTGTAAGTGTATTCAGATCTTTCCATCCCAAACCCACTTTCCCATCTACCATGACCTTTCCCAAACTTGTCCCAACATTCAATAGTCCAAGAGCTTTCAACTGAGTCTTCACATCAGAACTTTTTTGTTTTAAATGAACTTTAAACAGAAAGACATGATAGAAAACAACTTGTCTTGCCTTGTGCTCTGCCTCTTCCTTCATTAGGAAAGTGGGAGTCGGGGCTACACCCCTGTGGGAATCTTTGGGACACTGAGAAACAGAGAGAATCTTGGTGTCAGCCTGGGATTCCAAAAGCAGATCCCAAGACAAAAGCTTCTATGTCATTATTTATTAAGAAATCCAGTCCTCCTCACCCCCCACCCCACCAAAGAGGAGTACAGTCCTGCCAGACAAGCCGGAGTGCGAAGAGAAAGGGAGCATGGCAGAGAGGGAAAGGGAATAAGCAAGCATTTTCAGGATCCAGCACAACCGATTGCCTGATCTTGTTGGGTCCTCTACTGAGGGGCCACGCGGGCTATTGCATTCTGGAGAAGGTAAAAAGAGTTCATCTGCTGGCTTCTGGAACCCACTGGTGACAGCTTCACCCAGCGGGTCTTAACTTCCCTGTCAATTTCACACAAGGATGTACACTGGGTTTCTGCAGCATCACTTAGCCCAGAGGCAACAGGGAAGCCCCAGGGCAGAAGTGAGGTGCAAAACACGAATAGGAGGTGAGGAGCACCAGGTCTCTGAGCACAGACGGTCCCTGAGCTGGACAGCCAAAATAAGGTAAGACCTACAGGGATCGGACGTGGCACACGAGAAGTATTTGATAGGGAAGGTGAGCGCTCCCATTATACAGATGAGAAAAGTACAACCGAGAGAGGGCAAAAGCCTTGGTCAGTGATACAGAGTTGCTTAGTGGCAGAAAGAACTCTCCATCCACTGTTCTTTTATCATACTATGCTGTCTTTGCATGGTCTTTTGGCAGCTCTTCCCTCTTGACGACTCAAGAAAGCATAATCAAGACTCTGACCCTTCTCTATTGAGTTTCTCAAGTGGCTCTGGCGCCGCCTCCCTCCATCACCGACTGTGTGCACATCTTAATTAGAACATTATTTTATTTATTTATTTTGGTCAGCCAGGTTCCTTTATAGTAAGGGAGAGCAACTCTGTAAAAGCAACATTATTATCAACCACATTTGCCAATAATAGGTGGGGGCTCTCCTCCTGTGGTCCAGAATTGGATTGCAGCCATCCTTATTTAATAAAATACTGGTAATAACTGTAAACCAAGACTGATGTACCAAAACTTAGAAGAGTGCTTTATAGCTTCACATGTTTTTTAATATTTCAAAGGGCCTCATGTCCCCTTCTGTAATTGACAGGGTATAAATCAGGCATAAGTATAATCATCATAAACAGATTTTCTTCTGGAAGACAAAACCAAACTGGGAAACAGGTATGAACAATTTATAAATCCACTGTGTGTTTTTCCCAATGCCACCAAGCAACTCAATTTTGAGTGGACGCTGACTGGTTTTCCTACAATTTAGTTCAATTCCAACACTATCTAGAGATGGCATCAGTTCCCTCAGATTAATGGCTTAGTCCCACAAGACTGTACCCTCTGCCCACTTCAGATTTCCATAACCCCTGCCTGGAGTTCCAATAATTTGCTGGAGTGGCTCACAGAACTCAACTTTAACATTCATATATGTTTACCAGTTTATTACAAAAGATACAATAGAGGCACCTGGGTGGGTCAGTCGGTTAAGCCTTGATTTCAGCTCTGGTCCAGATCTCAGCATTCTGAGATCCAGCCCCAAGGCAGTTTCCATGTCCGGCTCTGTGGTGGCAGGCTCTGTGCTCAGCCAGAAATCCGCTTCTCTTCCTCTCCCTCTGCCCTCTCTCTCTAAAATAAATAATCTTGGAGCGTCCGGGTGGCTCAGAGGGTTAAGTGTCTGCCTTTGGCCCGGAGCATCATCTCCAGGTCCCAGGATGGAGCCCCATGTCAGGCTCCCAGCTCAGCAGGGAGTCTGCTTCTCCCTCTCTGCTGGTTCCCCTGCTTTTGCTCTCTCTCTCTCCCTCTCAGTCTCTGTATCTCTCTCAAATGAATAAATAAAATCTTTAAAATAAATAAATAAAATAATCTTTTAAAATATTATTAAAAATATCATAAAGGTTATAGATGAACAGTCAGATGAAGAGATACATAGAGCTAGGTCCAGAAGGTTCCAACGCAGGTGCTTCTGGCCCCGTGGAACTGGAGTTCACTGTCCTCCCCACTACCGAGTGTGTTCACCAACCCGGCAACTCATCAAGTCTTACTTACTGTTCAGGTATAGGGTTTCATCTTTCCAAAGGTTGATAGGGTTTCATCTTTCCGGAGGTTGGTAGGTGGGGCAGAAAGTTCCAGACCTCTAACCACTAGGTTTTTCCGGTGACCAGCTTCATCCTGAGGCTATAGGTGGGGCCCACCCTAAGTCATCTCATTAGAATAAACTCCAAGGGGTATCGTTGACACCCCTTATGAATGACAAAGAACGCTCTAATCTCTCAGGAAATTCCTAGGGTTTGAGGAGTTCTGTGCCAGGAACCAGGGGCCAAGAGCAAATATATTTCTTACTATATATCACAATCAAAAAGTCCTATTGGTAGTTCTATGGAGAAAGACCGTCATTTGTACTTCATTTTAGATACTAGCCCTTCCTGAGGATGGTTACTCTATTGTCTTAGTCCGTTCCAGCTGCTATAACAGAATACCAGAAACCCGGTGGCTTATAAACAGCAAAACTTCTCCCAGTTCTGGGGGTGGGGGAGTCCAAGATCAAGGTGCTGGCAGATTTGATATCTGGTGAGGGCCTACTTCCTGGCTCACAGAAGCCTGTCTTCTCACTGTGCCCTCACATGACAGAAGGAGTGAAGGGAGTTCTGTGAGGTCTCTTTTCCCGAGGCAGAAACCCCATTCCTGAGGGTGCCACCCTCCTGACGTCATCACTTTCCCAAGGCCCCACCTCCAAACACCCACAGGTTGGGATTAGGTTTCAACAGATGCATGGGGGGGAATAATACACAGTATTATAGAAACAATATTTCAAAAACATCATATTGTAAATACCCTAAGCCAGGTGGCATGGCATTTTCCCGCTCAATGCAGCAACTCCCCACCCACTGTATCCTTCAGGATCACTGAAGACATCAGCTCCTCTGGCCGGGACACCCCGGTACAGCTGATGGGTTTCTACTCATAGGCAATAGGAGAAATGCTGGTACATATTCTCCCCACTTGAAGAAATCTTAAAGCTACCTGATGACCTTCCCACCCCCTGGGCTCTATGTGGTTATTTTTTTCTTACCCTATCTAGGCCAGCTGTTTCTTTGGGAAACATTTCTTCTGTGGGGGTAAAAATAAGGAATAAACTGTTCCCTAATAACAGCATCCTTAGAAGAACCCCATGTGATTTTGATGGGAGGGAGGGTGTCTAGATAAAATATCCCAGTTCCTATTCATTCCGCTGGCATTGTGCGGTAATGGACTCTGATATTAAAATGCATATTTCACACCCTCGTCCCACAATTTGGAGGACAGCCATTCACTATGCATGAGCCATTCACTCATGCTCATCACACGGAGAAAATTACATTTTCCCAGTTGCCAAATGGAAGAGATAAATTATCTCACGTGGACAACCACATTGCTCCCAAGAACAGTTTCACAGACCCAAGACACTGATCTAAAACACCCAGGAGGGAGGCTAGGAGCTCTGCTGGTGTTGTCCTGAGTCAGTCTCCTTATTCAGACCCTCCAGACTCTCAGCCTAGTGGGCTCAATGTGGTGGGACGTTTGCCGTTCTGGCTTTTTTGGACAAAATGAGAATCCTTGGGGCTTCATTCCTCCTTCCTAGAAAAGATGTTATAAAAATGAATAAATTAACGGAGTATTTCATATTTATGCAAACCCGTTGAATCGATAATACTTATTTGTAATGAAAATTAAAGAAGCAAAATGTTAAAATGTTCTCTTTGGGAAACGTACACAGGAAAGTTCCCACAGATGCACACACATTTGCTTGTTACAGACTCTCTCCTTATCCTTACCTATTCTTTTAGGTTAACGAAGGTCCAGACAACTGACCTCTTTAAATCAGTAAGTAACCTTAAGGTATTACCTACGTACATGTGATTAATAGCATTTCTCTCTACCTAATAATTAGAGCTAACATTTATCACCCTGCCTATGGCCATCACTGTTCTACCCACTTAATGCATTTTCTGATATGATCCTACAATTAAAAATCTTTGTGTTTTGCCCACGTTACAATTAGCAGTTACATAAATCACCCTTTAATGCTTTCAACAGTTATTGGGCACCTATTACACACCTGGAATTGCCCTAGGCCCTGGAAGCAGAAAAGGAGAGGTGAAGAAGAACTAACCATAGGATACAGCGGACCCTATGAAGTGTCAAAGTACGATTCTTGCTCAGAAGGCTTTGGGAGCTGGGAGAAGGGAGGGCTCTTGGGCCGCTAAAGCCGCTAGTGACCTCATTATACACTATTTAGGTTATCATATTTTTTTCTATGCTTAGAAAAGTGTCTCCTCAGCCATTCCACTGGGGAGAAACGCATTAAGAGACACACCTAATCGGTATAGACCCCTTTGGATTCGCTGGAAGGCGGCACCTGAACACTGGTTATTACCAGCGTTATGTCTGGTGGCATCTCCTTTCCTTTTCTCTGGCTTCCAAAGCCCGGCTGCCTTCTGTTACCTTTATCCCGGCTCTGCAAGTGAGCATAGGTCCACAGCCCAGGCGACCCGCTCTGAATCCAGGGCAGGCTCTGGGCCCGTGCACGTGCACCCCGCACCCCCTCGACTCTCCGCCCGGTTCCTTCTCCCGCCCATCCGGGTCTCCCTTGGCCCGGCGACGGCGAGCGACAGTACGGCTCCAAACCGGCCACCTGGTAGCCGCCGGCTGGGTCTCCCCTGGCACCCCCGCCCCTGGCCGCTGCAGAGGCGCCGGGCTGACCCGGCTGGGAGGCCCGGTTTCGCCTGGGGCTCGGGAGGACTCCGCTTCCCGCCGCCCCATCCCGCCGGGGCAGAGCCCGACGGGTGCCCTTCCCCGGGCAAAAGTGAGGACGGGCTTCTAAGGTGATGGAGGACTCCTGAGGACGTGCGCCGGGGCGGGAAGGCCAGACTACCCCGGGACCGCGGCTCGACTCAGAAAACGCGGGCGCCGGGCCCCTCACGTGAGGCTGTCTCCGCGGGGGGCTGCGTGGGAGAGGGGCCCTGTGCTCTGTGCGCGCCCGGCCGGGAGGCTGGGGAGGCGGGAGCCCGGCGCGCGAGGGAGGCGGCCGCCCCTGGCGGCCCAGACCCGGCTCCCCCGCGCCCGCCGCCGCAGCAGGTGGGGGCCCGGCGGCCCGGGGGCGGGGCCCGGCTCGGGGCGGAGCCGCGGCGGCGGCGGCGGCGGCGAGCGCGGGGCGGTGCGGGCGGGGGCCAGAGCGGAGCCGGAGCCGGAGCCGGAGCGGGAGCGGGAGCCGGAGCCGCGGGTCGGGGTGTCCGGGCGCCCGCGGGAGCTCGCAACGCGCCGGGGCTGGGACCGGCCTGGCCGAGCGCGCCGGCGCCGCGACCGCAGACAAAGGCGCCGCTCGCGCCCGGGCCGCCGCGCTCTCGGGCTCTGCTTTGGGTAAGTGGCTCCCCCTCCGCTTTCTTTCTTCTCCTGCCGCCTACCCCTCTCGGAGTTCGGCGGGCTCCGGAGCAGCCGGGCGAAAGGAAGAAATGCTACTTCCCCGTTCTCACGGTGCCCCCACCTCACCTTAAAAAAAAAAAAAAAAAATCCGAACGGAAAACCAGGCAAATACCAAACTAGCGAGTTTCCGCGCGGGGGTGTCTCCCGCGAGACGGACACGGCCGCCCCCTAACACCCCTTCCTCGGCCAGCCGCGCGCCGAGGTTGTCGCTGGATCTGTAGTCCTGACGGGAAGGTTGCCGCTGGGCATCCCCGGGGGGTGTGTGGGGGAGGAGGCTTTAGGCACCCGACTACGTGGAGGGGACCCCACCCCCGCGGGCAGTTCCGTGCGTCTGGGGGCGCCGAGGGACGGTTCGCACTGCGAGTTCAAATTCGGATCTGGGTTGTGAGGTCTGCCCCAGTTCCCTAGCATCTTTCCCTCCAGCCTCCTTCGCGCTTCGTTCAGGGTTAATATAGCGCCCCCCCGCGCCCCCCGACCGAGGCGCCCAGTCTGCCCACCCGCGGCCCCAGGGCGAGGGCTCGGGGCGCCCGAGAGGGCGGGGGGGAGCCCCGCTGCTCTCCCCGGCTCTGCAGTCCCGAGCCTGAATCGGCTGCGGAGGGAAGGCGGCTGCCGGCCGCGGGTCGGGTCTGACCACGCAGCCCGGTCCCGGGCCGGCTTCCCCAGCCTGTTCCCGGGCTGCTCTCCATCGGAGACGCAAACGGAAGCCTCGCTGGCGTTTGCTTTTGTTCTGCCCGCAACTCTCCCGAATCCGAGGAGAAGCCAGAGTGGGCGGAAACCCCCGGGAGCGGGCGGTTGCGGGAGCTCCAGGTGCAGCCCCGAAGTGGTATTTGGAGGCGGCGGCCGGTTCGCGCGCCTGGGTAGGGACCGGGTCGCGATCGCTCGTCAATGCCCGGCATCGGGCGGTGGGTCGGCGGCTCTGGAAAAAGCGCGCGGAGCGCCGCGGCCGCGCACTGTCACGCGCCTCTCCGGCTCTCTCGAAAGCGCTACCTCCAGACGCGCATTTCCATTCATGGATCTCTGCCTGGTATTTGACTGATGTCACCTCTGCCCGGGTTCTCTGAGCAAGCGTCTACTGCTATTCGATGTAATAGCCATTTACGGGGGGCCTACCATGGGCAAGGCAGAAGTCCTACGATCATCTTAATTTAAAAGATTTATTGAGCATCTACTACGCACAAAGTAGGTGTGTTACAAACTTTTCAGTTTAGCCGGTATTTATTGTGTTTACTGTATTCAAGGTAGTTGTGCTGTGACCTTATTTTAATAGATATTTACTGAGCACCTTCTGTGTACAAAGGTTTTTTGTTATCGTGTGTGTGTTCCTGAAGGATTTCCCAGCCTACTTTTGGGGGGCATGTGGAAATAAGGGAGAGAGAATGTGTCCTTGGACCCTTGAGTCTTCCCTTCCTGTAGTAAATTGCATTTTAACCTTTCTGGACTGCTTGTCAGGTGGTGTAGGAGGAGCTGGTGTTCTGCCCTCCAGGTGGAGGGGTCAGAGGGGAGCAGGGCAGAATAATGAAAAGACGGGCTCAGGGACCCCTTTCCAATTCACTTTCCTTATACTGAAAAAGAAAAATAAAAGAAAGAAAGAAAGAAAAAAGGCAGTTCTTTGGGGCAAAGCACCATGCTAGTTATTGTGGTGAATTAAGTTAATAGGGCAAAGCCTTGACACTCAAAGGGATAAGAATCTGTGGTGCGGACAGAAAGACAGACAAAAGGACAATCAGCTAAACCAGGAACAGGGTTGGGGGAGACACGAAGCTAGCGAAGATAGGGTCTGCGTGAACCTTCCAGCCCCTAGTTTCAAAGCAGGTGGGGTGAGCCTATCTTTAAAATCCCATCATTTGGGGGCCTGGGGACTCAGTGGAAGAATCAGATGGTCCTTCCTGCTGAGAGATTTGATGACTCCTATGACTCTGATCCATTTGGGATCCAGAGACACACTGGAATATCCAAACTTGAAGCAACTTGCGGGTCATTAGTTTATTAACAAATATTTGAGCACTTACGTTTAATATAGGCTGCTATCCGGGAAGTAGACCCTAAGATGTATTCTGTCCTAAAGGACCTAACAGAGTTCTTGAGATCAACATGTAAATTGACTGTTTGCATCGCAAACTTGAAAAAAGCCAGGAGTATATTCTTCCTAGAATTTGGCAAAGAAAATCTTGCACTCATGAAATTGTGTCTTTCTATATGTCCAGTATGTTCATCTTTTTACCTTGGCCTCCAGTAATTCCTGGTAACTGCTTCATCTGCTTCATCCCAACTTCTTGGTACAGTGATCTTTTTCTTCTCAGATTATCTCCAGCTTCCCTCTTAAATTCTTTCTAAAGGACATTGTCTTATATTTGTTATGAATTTGAAAGCCCCCTCAGATTCTTTCTGGAATTAGGCCTGCTGTAAAAGATACATAGGAAATAGGTTGTAAACTTTCTGTGCATGGCATAGAGGCCCTATAATTCAGAGCAGAGGAAAACCCCACAGAGGGTGAAATCAGGAATGTACAGAGATAACATGAACTGGCCTTGCGACGTGGACTAGGACTCGACGTGGACTAGGACTCGCATGGGCAGAAAAGACTTCGAACCAAGGCTTCTTCCCAAATTGAGAAAAATGGTGGAAGCAAAGGTGTGAAGGAAAACCAACCAGGAATTTGATAGCTCTTCCTCTAGAATAGTTTCATTCATTCACAGAATTGCTGCCTGAGCATTTTACTGTGTCCATGACTTCGCTAGAATTCAGGAGTCAGGAGCTCGGCACAGTTTGGGGTTCACTGTGCTCCCAGCGCTGGTGAGGACCTTTCTCTGCTATTTGCGGCAGAGGCTGTGCTGCATCCCTGCCATTCTTTCTGGCATTCCTGGAGTTTTTTCACCTGAGCTGAACTTGATGGTAATCTTCTTCAAGGCTAAGAATGTGACTTTTTTTTTTTCTGTCTGTGTCCCCGCCTCCCTGCAGGCTCAGGCATGGTCTATCGGTGACATTTCTCTCCAAAGGCCATATTGCCCATTTCTTTACCCTTTCTCTCCCTGTCCTCTCTTCCTCCTCGTGCACCCCTTGGAGCTGCTCAGAGCCTTTCCCGGTATGAACACTACAGGGGAAACACAATCTGTCATCAGTCACTTTCTCTTGAATATGAATGTAGGTCACTGTTCATTTTTCTGGGAGTCTTTGCACTTTAAACCTCATTATGGAATGAAAGGTTTTGTCCACCATGAGAGGATTTCAAGCCCAGACAAGTGGGTGCTGGAGGGAATCGGGTCTTGGTGCTCCTGGAATCACACCACCACCTCCTCGTGCAGCCACTCTTGGCCTGGCTGGTCCTCGCAGTCCTGAGAGTCCAGAGCTTTTTACCTGAGTGTGGTGACTAGAGTCATAGCAGCTCCGCCTGAGCTACCTGTCTACCTGACCTGCACTTGCTCTGGTGTTTAAAGGTCAATCGTTTTCCAAACAGAATCGTTGCTTCTCTACCCATCTACAATGCTCATTATTATAAGGTGGGATTCTCAACCTGAGCGCCACTGATGTTGCGGGCTGAGTAATACTTTGTCATGGGGATGGTCCTGTGTGTTGCAGGGTGTTTGTCACTATCCCTGGCCTCTACCAGTCCGTGCCAGTAGTGTCCCCGCACCCCCCTCCGAGCCCCCCCAAGTCATGACAATCCGAAATGTCTCCAGTTGTTGCCAGATGTTTGCTGGGGAACAAAGTCACCCCTGATTGAGACCCACTGTTTTAAGGGGATATTGGTGAATATGTACCATATGTACCATTCTCTGTACCTTCTTACTTTCCTGGGAGAGGCCTTATTTAACAGAACTTGGTTCTTTTCAATAATGGCGACTTAGTAAATGTGAAATTAACTTTGTGGAACTTCGCCTGTGAATCCTTTCAGAAATCAGCAAAACATCCTTTGTCATCTCACATAGTCTAATCTGCTCATGGCGTTAAGTCAGTATTTTGAGGCAAAAAAAATAAATAAAATAAAAATAATAATAAAAAAAAAACCCTCAAATTCTTCCCCTAGCATGTGGCTGATTAACATACCAGACCTGTGGGCCACAGAGCCACCCCTGGCAGCCACCACTGCCCACAGGGTCATCCTGGCTGCTGCTTGGGCAGTGACTGGTGCGCAGCAGTGGGGAGGGATGTGGGGAGAGGATCTAGTTCTGGTGGGACAGGATGCTTATGTAATTTAGGAGTCCTCTTTAAGCAAAATGACCAGGAATGACCAGGTGAAACTGTTGCTAGAACATTGGAAGGATTCTGCAAGAGGGATTTCAGTTTCATTATCTTCGAGTAAAGCTGCTGCCGCTGGGAAAGAGGAGAGGAGTGACAGGACAGCTGTGGCAGTTAAGAACAGGAAAGTAGAGACTTTCTTCTACCCATGACTGGAAAGAGCTAAGAGAATCTTCTCGAAGACTTGACTTAGCGTGGATCAAACTAGAATTGTTAGATGCAGGGTGGCCTGTATTTCTGTTACTGTCTGTTCTTGGAAAGAAACTCTCATAGCTTCAGCAATTCCAGGTCAGCACCCACAGTATGTTTGTGGGGCAAGGTTAGTTCAAGTTTAGCAGGAGGCTATGTGAGTTCCTCTAATGGATAGAAGTACCTTAACACGCATTGTAAGCGAGGTTGGCCCAGTGCCCAAGTTATTGATTCAGAAAGTGAATGAAACTCTTTTCCAGCATATTATAATGGTATGGGGAAATTTTACAGTAAGATTTTATTGATTCATACTTCTATTATATTCATGCTTCTATACCCAAGACTGGAATGAGGCTTCTTGTATTCCAACAGGCTAGATAGGAAATGCCTTTTGGGGGCATGGGTAGGCAAATAGTTGAAGTATTTGAAAACTTAAGATAATAAAACAAACTAGAAAAAAATCTCTGTATTTCAGACTTTTCATTCCCCCAGTCTTTTTCCTTAATCTAAATCAGCCTACCTTCAGTGAGGAAGAGAAAGTGCTATGATTATAGGTTTAGTATTTAAATGTGCCTGACTGTATGTAAAGATGAACTGTCAATAAGTCAATGTCTAGATTTAACAAAAATAAAAAGACTCTCTACAAGAAGATTTATTGTAGGAGGGTTTTAAAAAAAATAGCTAGTTTTCCATTTGTATTTAAATGGATTTGATTTTTATATAGAGTTTTTAAGAGTCAAGATCTGTTTGGAGATTTTGGGTCAAATCTGCATGCAAGCACAGAGATTATAACCTGCAAGGGATTTGGGGGACCAGTGAGCAGCTCTCTTTGGCCAATTTTATAAATGGGGAAACTGAGGCTGAGAAGTTAAGTGGCTTGCCAGGGTTACACAGAGGTTAGTGCCAATGCTGGGCAAGGGGTCAGGAGTTTGTCCCCTCCCCTTTGGCATTTTTTGTTACTGGAATATTGTTCTGACTTCCTGGTTGCTAGAGCATATTAGTGGAAGGGAGGTCCACGCAGGAGAAGAGTTTCTAATAATCCAATTGATTAGATTATTGATCAAATTATTGATTATATTATAGATTATTGATTAGATTGTTGATTAGATTACCAGGTCATCTAATCCTGGTAGCACTAACCTTTAATTCACACTGATAACACCTGTGCCAGAGGTGTGTGTGCATATGAGTAGTATTGAAAAAAACCAGGAAAAAACGGAAAGAGTTGGATTAGTGGAATGAGATTATTTTACAGAACTTCCCACACATGGAGTGGTGAGTATGGTTAATAACACTGGACTGTACATTTGAAAGTTATTAAGGGAGTAGATCTTCAAAGTTCTCATCACAAGAAAAAAATATTGTAACTATGTGTGGTGGTGGATATTAACTAGATATATTTCACAATATATACAGTTTCATAGTATATACAGATACTGAATCATTACATTGTATACCTGAAACTAATATAATGTTTTATGTCAATTAGATCTCAAAAAAATTTTTTTTAAAGATTTTATTTATTTATTTGACAGACAGAGATCACAAGTAGGCAGAGAGGCAGGCAGAGAGAGAGCGAGAGGAGGAAGCAGGCTCCCTGCTGAGCAGAGAGCCCGATGCGGGACTCGATCCCAGGACCCCGAGATCATGACCTGAGCCGAAGGCAGCGGCTCAACCCACTGAGCCACCCAGGCGTCCGATCTCAAAATTTTTTTAAATAAAAAGAACTTCCTTTAATGCTCTTTGATATTATCTTTACAGTAAATAATTAGAACAAAAATATTTATTTCTCTATTTAGAAAAGTACTACGTGTGCATTATGGGAAGTAGCAAAAAAAGTTTTTAAGTCCTACCATGATCCTTTGATCCAATCATATTTTGCTATGTTTTAGTCTTTTTTATCCTCAGCTTAGTTTTTAAACACACTTGAGATCATACTGTACATATAATTGTAATTCATATATTTTTTCAGTTAATATTATACCAATTTCTGTATTTTTTTTTAAGATTTTATTTATTAATTTGACAGAGATCACGAAGAGGCAGAGAGGCAGGTAGAGAGAGAGGGGAGAGGTAAGCAGGCTCCCTGCTGAGTAGAGAGCCCAATGTGGGGCTCGATCCCAGAACTCTGGGATCATGACCTGAGCTGAAGGCAGAGGTTTTAACCCACTGAGCCACCCAGGAGCCCCTGTAAACATGACTTTTAATGGCTACACAAATCAACACTCTGGAAGCCTGTTAATTGCAGTATTTTGTTGTTAGTGAACATTGTTTTCTCCCAGTTTCTCACTGCTGTATTATTGCAATGAACAACTTTGTGTTCATACTTTTTCTATAATTTGGATTTTTTTCTTCGTATACATTTCCAGGTAGTGAAATTACTCAACCAGGAGTGGAAATGTACCATGCTAACCAATTGTGTTCCAAAAATGGAAATGATTTTACCACATCATTGATAGCATAGGGTATTTTATTTTATTTTTAAAGATTAGGGGCGCCTGGGTGGCTCAGTGGGTTAAGCCTCTGCCTTCGGCTCAGGTCATGATCTCAGGGTCCTGGGATCGAGCCCTGCATCGGGCTCTCTGCTCAGCCGGGAGCCTGCTTTCCCCCTCTCTCTCTCTGTCTGCCTCTCTGCCTACCTGTGACCTCTGTCTGTCAAAATAAATAAATAAAATCTTTAAAAAAAAAATAAAGATTAATTTATTTATTTGAGAGAGAGAACAAGAGTGAGAGAGTGCCAGCACAGAAGGGAGGGGCAGAGAGAGTCCCAAGCAGACTCCATGCTCAGTGTTGCACCCCACCTGGGGCTCGATCCTTGAGACTATGACCTAGATGAAACCAAGAGTCAGACAGTTAACTGACCGTGCCTCCCAGGTGCCTATAGGGTATTTTTATTTCTAAAAATTATAATTTGGTAAGTGGAAAATATGCCACAATGCTTTCATTTGCATTTTGGTTACCAATATGGCTAAACATTTCTCAATAGGATTGTTACCTGTTTGTATCTTTTTTATCTACTTTTCTATTTGGGGTTAGTGGTTTAAAAAATTGATCTGCACGTATAAAATCCATTTTTTTTTTTTTTTAAAGGAAAGACAGGAATGCCTGGGTGGCCCAGTTGGTTAGGTGACTGCCTTCCACTCAGGTCATGATCCTGGCGTCCCCTGATCGAGTCCCGCATTGGGCTCCCTGCTGGACAGGGAGTCTGCTTCTCTCTCTGACCCTCCCACTTTTCATTCTCTCTCTCTCTCTCATTCTCTCTCTCTCAAATAAATAAATAAAATCTTTTAAAAAAGAAAGGAAAAAAGGAAAGACAATAAACTTCTGATCTGGATATTCTATGAAGAATTCTGTCCAACCCTAATGTTCCACAGTTCCAACATACTGTGCTGTATGTTGTAACATAGGTGCTGTGTTTTAGGTTAAACTCTCTTTGTTCATAGTGGTGGAGATGGCGTCTTTGGTTCCTGAAACAAAGTTGGGTGGACAGTTGCTTGATCCCCTTGGTATTGACCGGCATGTAGTGAGCACTTATTTAGTGCTTAGTACGTCACAGGTGTTAATTCTCAATCCTTCACAGCTTGTGAATTGGGAACTGTTTTACCATATCAGTTCATGTATGAGGAGAGTGAAGCACAGAAAGGTAAAATAACCATAGTCGGTTGTTCTTTCAACACTTTTTTTTTTTAAGGTTTAATTTATTTATTTGACAGAGATAGAGATCACAAGTAGGCAGAGAGGCAGACAGAGAGAGACAGAGAAGCAGGCTCTCCGCTGTGCAGAGAGCCTGATGTGGGGCTCGACTCCAGGACCCTGAGATCGTGACCTGAGCTGAAACCCACTGAGCCACCCAGGGGCCCCTCCCCTGTTCTTTCAAAAGAGTTCTGATCACCGATGCTAATGCAGGGGGCTGTTCTCCCCACACATTGAGGCAAATCTTGGACACCAGCTGATTGTCCTGCAATTCAACTCAATTCCTACTCTTTATCTACCTGGAGAACGAGAGATCCCACCGGTTATAGGCTCCAGCTCATAAGACTACCCTCCACCTCAGAAGCCAGTTGCAAGCTTGTCATCCCTGCTCCTGATGGACTGGCTGTAAATCAGGGGTTCCTACCTCGTACTCCGTGGGTTCAGTGAATTTGTTAAAGTGGTTCAGAATTCAGGAGACTATTGACTCATTAGATTACTGGTTTATTACAAAGGATATCCAAGAGTATGAATCAACAGCATGATGAAGAGATACATAGGGTGAGGTCCCAAACAAAGGAGTTTCTGTCCACATGGAGTTTGGGGCCAGGCACAGTGGTATGCGGAAGCATTCAGGTTCCCCAAACAGGAGCTCTCTGAACCCCTTCCTTTTGGTTTTTTATGGAGGTTGCATCACAGGGGCTTGATTGATTAAATCATTGGCCATTAGTGACTGATTCAACCTCTGGTTCCTCTCCCCTCCTCAGAAGTCGGGGGAGTAGGGCTGAAAGTTCCATCACTTTATTCATGGTTAGTTCCCCTGGCAACTAGGCCCTTCCCTTAGGTACTTTCCAAGAGTCACCTGATTAACGTAAATCCAGTTGTGGTAAGGAGTGGGACTTTTTATGAATAACAAGCTACTTATTTCACTTTTTTGGCTGTGAAGTTATTTCAAGATCTGAGGATAAAGACCAAATATTATGACAAAAGTTGTTCCCATTGCTCTTCTTGCTTAGGAGATCTCCTAGGTTTGGGTGCTGTGAGCCAGGAACTGTGGACCTGAATAGGTTTTGGTCATCTGAATGGCCAAATACATATTTTCATAAATCACAACATTGCAACTTTTAACCAGGATTATACTATCTCTGGGTCTTCAGTAAGGTGACCTGCCTCAGTGGTGTAGCTGCTCTTTGAAGGAGCTGAGCTTAGGTTTATTAGCAACTTCCTCGGAATTCTCTTGCCTATTTCTGGGAGAACTTTGTTTTGTAAGGTCATTTTACTATCTTAAATTTCCTTACTATAACTTCTTTGTCTCTTACCCTCTTTTCCATATTTTCCATCCTTTTTATATCTCCTAGCGACATTCTGATAGTTCTTCTAACCTGTCTTCTAAATCACACTGTGTCTCTTCAGCTGTATCTAATCTGCAGATAAAGCCATCTGTTGTACTCTTAATTTTAGTAACTGAATTTCAGTTCTAAAATTTCTAGTTCTTTTTCAAGTTTTTAATGTTACTTTTATGTAATTCCTGTTTCCTTGTTTTGAAATGTTTAAGCCCAACTTGTACCTCCATGACCATAGTTAAGTATAGTTGTTATACATTCTGTGTGTCATAATTTTTCCATCTGGAATACTTATGCATTTGTTCTTTCTGTTGTTTGTTCTGATTATCATGCTGGTTCATATTTGTGTTATATGTGCCTGATTATCTTTGAATGTGTGCTAGATATTGTTTGAAAAAATTTGCATAAATATCATCTCATCAATTTTAAGATGTACTCCCCCGCCCCCCCCCACACATACTTTAATCTCTGAAATTCAGATGTGGTTTACACTTGATGGAGTTTTATATTTATAGTTGGTACCTAAAATAGGAGCTACCTAACATTTTTTCTTTTTCTTTTTCACTGGTACCTAAAATAGTAGTGCAGTCATATAATTAGTGATATTTAAGATCGATGAAATGCAATAATTTGAGGCTCTGAGTGATCCTGGTTAAAAATGACAGGAGTTTGAGAGAGGATTAAATAGCTTAAATAGCTTCTTCAGGATTTTTGGGGTACCAGGAATCCTGGATCAGAGTGAGAACTTAAGATGTTTTTAGGTCACCCGTATGTCAAAAGTCAGACCGGTTTGTTTTCTCTCACTCCTAGGGTCCTAACCGTTAGTGTGAAGTGGTTTACCAGGCCTGTCGCCTAGGGATGCCCTGGCCCCCTGACTGTGAGGCCGCGGGAAGTGCTGCTGGGCTTCTGACTTCCTCTTTTGGATTCACAGTCCATCTGACCCGGTAAAAGTCGCCCCTCATACCCAGGCCCCTATCTCTGTACCTCCTTTTCCCAGATCTTAAGTCTGAAGTCCCTCCCCATCTTGTTAGCTTTAGGAAAAAGTTTTAAAAAATATTTCCTGTAGGTTTCTTTTTGTGTTCATTGGGAAGTTTGGTTCAAATTACCCAGTTCACTGCAGCTGGAGGAGGCAGAAGTGAGTCTGATCTAGCTTAGAGACTGACAGGAGAGGAGCATAAAGCACCTGCTACCCTTTGCCTGCCCATGCCCAGAGAACTTTCTCCACCACTCCCAATATGTCATCCTGGTCCTAGCTGGAAAGCTGAGGTTGGGATGAATGCATTCCTGCAAACTGCCTCCAGCTAAATGTAGATCTGTTTCCCTACATAGAAGAGACCAGTCCCTTAGGCTTTTCCTAATAAGGCAGGTGAGCTGGCAGAGAAAGCGGTTGCAGGAGTGGCATCTGGAGCCCCATCAGTCATCTGTCTCCATCTGGTTTCTGCCTTCTCGTCCACAGCTGCCTGCAGGAAGATGCAAATTTAGGACCAAGGGACATGATAAGGGATGAAGATGCTTTCTATCCGGGCAACTGTTAAGAAGGAAAGCGAGTAGACTGTATTTTAGCTAGGTAACATTACTTCCATTCGGCTTGATCTCTAGCATTTCTAGATGGAAAGCAGAATATTTCACCCATGGCCAAGTCTAGTCCTTGTAGAGACTGAACTATTTGTGTCCCTGCTCAGGAGTCAGGGTGGCCTTTCCAGGGGACTCTTGTTGAATCTTATGTTTCCAAAGAAGCTTACATAATCCTTCCTGGCTTTCAGAAGTCACATGCTTATCCATGTGTTCTCAGGATCACCAGCCAAATATATTTTCACCAACTTTGCTCCAATTCTCCTAGATGTTTTTCCCCAACCTTCCTGAAGACAGAGAATTTTACAGTGAAAAAAATACATTTTCTGAGTTCGAAAAGGTTGGGCATAGAGGCACAAAGTGGCAGGAAGCCCCTCTCCACCACCCTCCTCCACTTACCTTAGCAGAGCATCCATTGCCTTTTTTTGAGGGAGACTCTAATATTTATTTTGGGGTCCCTTTCTCCCTGGGAACCTCAGAGCTGTCCTCTCAGAAAATTGCTATCAGCCCAGGAAAGCACGGTCTGCTCTCACTGTTCAGGTGTGTAGCATTTGGGTAAAACAAGGAAGGTCTGGCCAGTAGGGATCTGCCTCTCTGGAAGGGGCTTGTTTTGTGGCAGGGTATCTCCACCAACTCTTTGGAGATCACGGAGATTTTTTTTTATATTCCATGATGATATATCCAGCTTATTTTAATTTTATTCTTACAGCATTTCACACACAGGAAAGATTTTATATATATATATATATATATATATATATATATATATATATATACACACCACACACACACACAAACACGTATATATGTATATATATATATCTATATATCTATATATCTATATATCTATATATCTTAGTTCACTCTTAGCTAGAAATAGAAATCCTCCAATTGGGCTTTAATAACTGTCCTTAAAGGAACGAAGCTATCATTCCACTCCCAGGTAGTTCTAGATTGTGACTGGGGCCTTTGGAAGAAAGGATAAATGACTTAATTAATTTTGAAGAAGAAAGCTTTCTATTCTCCCAGAAAATGAACCCTTTCATGATTATTTTTAGAGGCAAAATTACTAGAAAGCCCCACCAGGCATAAGAATTTATGAACCATGATGTCTGAAATCTCTTCAGGCTGAAATGAAGTAAATTAATTCCTGCAGTGTGATTCACTTTAGGGACAAGTCCACATTTCTTTTATTTATCGGTAAACGTAGGCTCTTAAAAGTTTTTTCTAAAGAGGTATAGTTAGTTTGAGATTCATCAAGTCTAGGTCTATATTCCTTTGGTCAAATTTTCCATTAATTGTAATTTGAGTTTTTTTCCAGCCATTTTGAGACCATTTTGTCTGCTAATAAGAGATAATATGCTAGGATTTCAGTAACATATGTGAGAACCATGGGGAGTTCAGACAAAGTTAGCCAAGCGAAGCTCTGTACTTGTCATAGAGACCAGGACATTACCTTCTCTGTATGGTGGCAATGGCACTTTTTACCAAATATTCAGAACTTTTTAAACGATTCAGAACAATAAAGCGTTACAGCGTTTTCAACAGGAAAAAAAGGGACAAAGAGATTCAGAAATCTGAAATGATTTTATTTGTAAGAGAAGAATCAGGAAGATAATTGCAGTAAACCTCTTTAGAAGAGGACGTAAGACATAGGTAACAATAGAGGAACTATACTCGACTGCTTTGAGCTTTCCAGATTGGAGGAGAGAAAGGAAAAATGTCTTGACCAGTTATTACAGTTTTAATGCCCATCGTGTAGGATGCTGAAGAGGACTCGAACATCCTACCCATCTGCTGTGTAATAAAGCCAGTGAAATGTGTGCCATCAAAATGACAGAGAGAAATTTAGGATGTACAGAGTAAGGAGAAAGACCATTATTTAACTGTATGCGTGAGAGTATGTCTGGTAAATGGTCTTGGGCATGTCATGGCCTAAATAAGTGTTCATTTTTTTCTATACTGTACCATATCCTTGAGCTGAATGGAGAGTAAAGACAAATAAAAAGACTTAGGTCCTTATTAATTTTGTTGGATGAAGGATGACAGGGAGTACACGTCCAATGTGAAAATGCTTTTGGTTTATTAAACTGCATCAGTTAAAAGCTAAAAGTCTTGTTTTTAAATTTTTGTGTATGGCTTCGTTCTTCAAAAGTTATTCAGTGAATTTGTTAATCCCGAACCCCTCCCCCTGCCCCCCTCTTTTTTTTTTTTGTGAGCCATCTTTGAAAGTGAACCTGAAATGCATTTAAGGAACAAAGGAGGTAAAAAGAAAAAAAATCCCTTGACTTCTCTATTCAGTTTATTCATAAACAGATCCGTAGAACCAAAGGTTTATCGGTCCTTTAACGGCTGACTTTTCTCTTATTTAACCAACAAACAATGCAGTGTTTTGCCCTGCACCCCTGAATCCAGGAATTGGCTCCCATAACATATTAAGTAACTTGCTCTCTTTCCCCCTTTCCTATTGGTAAGAAATAATAATAGCATTATTATTTATCATCCCTAAAAGCAATGTCTGATTTCAGTAATATAAAACTATATTGCCTTAAACTGAGATTATTTGAAATGAGATCTTTCCTCTCTAGTAATAGATACCTGGAAAAGAAGGTGTCTAGCTCTAGATAGACGGGGCAGATACAGGACCGTGTACACGTACAGTGATGATTATGTGCTACATGCAAGCTTTTTTCTGGAAGGACACAGAAGCCATTGTTAGTAGTGGTAAAGTAAGAAGCAACCGGGGACTGAAGAGGTAAGGGAAAGGATTTTTTTTTATTTTATACCTTCTTATACTGCTTAAAAAGTAAGCACATATTTTTATGTAAGAAATAAGTAAGGGGAATTAAGAAGGTGAGAAAAAGGAAAGAAGCCGCTGTAGGAGATCCCATCAGCTCTGAATTTTATTTCCAGATGCCTCTCTCAGTTGGAAATTCTGGTTTTTACAGATCACCAGATCAAAATTGTTAGGGACACAGGCTCAAGTAGATCTTCCCTGGCTTTGTGTAGCACTGGTGTCTTCTCTGAGCCTCCCAGTGGCCTGTCCCGGACATTGCGTCCATATTGTGTGATACCCACTTGACAGATGGGAAGCCTTGAGCTTGGGGAAGATGGGTGGCTGGTCTTAGGCCACGTTGTCAGTGCTTGGGAAGTTTAGAACTAGGAGCCACGTTCATTGTTCCTTTAACCCTAACTTTACTAGAAACTTTTTTTTTTTTAACTAGAAACTTCATAGAAAGAACTGTTCTATTGCTTCTGGACATTCTTTCCTAAATGCTCCAAGCTGCCTCCTCTCTGTTTTTATGCCGTAACATCTGTTTCCTTCTCTGAAACCATGGTTAGATGTATAATTGTTTTCCTTGTTAATATTATCAACATAGGCCATTTCTCTGCTTTCCGCAGGCTTGTGGCACCGAGGACATTATGGTGTGTTTATTAGTTACTTAATCTTTGTTTTATGGAATTGGTTACTCAAGGTATTTTCTCCCAAATAATTACCCGTTTTTAGGAAAACAAAGTAATAAGCTTAGCCATTTCCACCAGGCTAATGTCGTTGTCCACAAGCAAATGAGAATCACATGATGTTTGAACTGGAAGAAAACCATCCTTGCAAGGACTTACTCTCTTGTTTTGTAAATGAAGAACCTGACGGTCAAGTAACTTGTTCTGGATCACATAGAGAACTCAAGGTGACATGGGATCCAGAGCCCACTTATCTTAACTTCCAGCTCAGCCCTCCTCCTGGTGCAACAGGAATTACAGAGAATAATTCTCTTGGGCATCAGGCATGTAGATGAGCGGTCAGGGGTGGCAAAAAAAAAAAAAAAAGTCACACTAAAAACTGCAACTGTGCAGAGGTAATATGAAAAAGAAGAGGAGGTGTTGAGCTTATTTTTCCAAGTTTTAATGAGTGGTTTTGCAGGCTTACCTCTTTTAAAGCACACTTGCTCTGTCAACATCAGCATTTCCAGAAAAGGATTTAAAATAGGAATCCTTTAGATGAAACATATCCCAACCATATTTCATTCACCATAGAGTAAAAAGCTCCCTCACTTGCTGGGCAGATCAAGGCACACAGCATCAATGTTGTAAAAGGAATTTTTTTAAAAAGATTTGATTATTTTATTTTCTTCCTTGTTTGACACAGAGAGAGTGTGCCTGTGAGCACAAGCAGGGGGAGGGTCAGAGGGAGTGGGAGAAGCAGACTCCCAGGGAAGCCTAAGTAGGGACTATGGGAGCCCCGAGGGTTGGATTCAGTAGTGAGAATGCCATTTTAATGAATTATGTACCTTTGGTGGCACCCGCTATCAGATTTATACAGTCCTCGGAGGCACTAGCTCCTGTAGGCAGCATTGTAAAGGATGTCACAATAATGGATGTCTCTGAAAATTCCGTGTGTGTGTGTGTTACACAGACATGCCAAGGCTCCAGCCCTAAAAACTGATTTATTTGGTTTGGAGTGGGATTCAGACATCAAGATTTAAAACCATGGTTCCCCAAATTGGCCGCACATTGGAATCTCCTGGGGAATTTAAAAAATCCTGATGCCTGGGTCTGACTCCCCAGATTCTGGTTTAATGGGTCTGGGGTCTGGACTACACATCATAATTTTTTCAGAGCTCCTCGTGTGATTCTCACGGGCAGCCGAGGTTGCAGTCCATGGGTGAATGAGACCTGGCTAACCTCGTGCATAGCAGGTGTTCAATAAAAATAAAGTATGAGATGAAAGCTAGATGTAAGGGTTTATAAGAGAAGCCAGTGCTAAGAAGGCCATTTCTGGTTCTTTGGACATTTCTGTAGGCTTGGACGTGTTATGCAGTGATTTGGGGTGGAGTGGGCAGCAAAACCTAATAATTCAGCTCGCCAGTGGAGCTTGCAGCCAGAACCGACAGCCAGGGTCTTCCTGGTTGCTCTGCTGCATTTTCTCTACCTGTCATAGGAGTGGCTGATCTGCCTGTCATACTCCTGATGTGTCTGTCTCACACTGTCCTTTGGAGAAAAACAACCAGAAACTGGCTTCTGTAAGAGCAAGGTGCTCCAGCCCTGGCTGTAGCCCGAGGTGAACTCTGTCCCATTGACAAGGCGCTGCTAGAGCCCGCCCACTGCTCAGGGTTCCTGAGAGCTCCCTGAAGCACAGAGCGCTTGCCTGGTTTCCTTGGTTCCCTAGGTGATTCTTGTTTAGTTCAAGGGGTACAGGGAGGGGAAGTATTTTCGCATCTGGCCCCAGCCAGTGCAGCTGCCTGCAGCCGTGGGGAGGCTCCACCGTCCTGGAGAAGGGGAACTTGCCAGGCAGAGAGTTCACCGGAGCTGCTTACGGAGCTGAATCTGAACTGCTCTTCTGTGCTCTTGGAAGTCTCCCAGGGCACTGGTTTTCGCACTCGAGTGTGCATAGGCGTCCCTTAGAGAAGTGTTAAACTACGGATTCCTGGGGCGACACCCAGATTCTCTGATTCAGTAGGACTGGGGTGGGGCCCCAGAACTGGCCCGTCTGACACCTTCTGGGGTGGTGCTGATTGCTGGTCTGGGGACTGCCCTATGAAGGAAGAACACTTGTGGTATTTAGGGAAAGGACACTGTTGGGTGGCTGCAGATCTACCTAATGGTCACAGGATGAAGAGTTAAAGTGGCCTCCCAGCCTGGGGCTTCCATGGATGGCACAGGGGAGGCGGCAGTGTGGCTCAGAGGTGGCTCCCGGGAGCAGATGGAGCCTGGTGGGGAGGGCTTGGATGAGTAGGGGTTTGCCAGCTGAGGAGCGGGGGGCAGTGTTCTGGGAGCAGTGCGGGCAAAGGTGGAAGAGAACAGGAGTGAGGCTGCTGTGGGGCGCACACGTGGCTTAGGGTGATTGATGGGGAGCAAGCTTCATCTGCATAAGCAGGCAGAGGCCAGATCCCGGTGCTGGTCCTCCACGTGGAGGAGTCCGGGCTGATCTGAAAGTGAGGCAGTTCCCTGGGGGGTTTCACGCAGGAGAATAACATGACGAGTTGGGAAACGGCCTGGCGGGAGCATGCATCTGCAGGAGACCCACGAGACTGTCACAGGAGTCCCTTTGGGAAGTGACGAGGACACAGGGGTGTGACCTCTATGTCATCTTGTCCTGGCATCACCCTTGGTCTCTGCTCAGCATTTCCATCTTTTTAGAGCCATTTCCAGTAGGTGCCTTTACTGGCTCTTTGAACATCTCCTGCGTATGTTTGTATGTGGACCCAGGCATTCTTTGTTCCCCCTACTCAGATTGTTTCTCAGGGAATAAGTTAAAATAAATGTCAAGGGCAGCCTTGAAGCAGGAGAGCCCTGAAGGGCCAGCATGGAAGGGAGTGGGGCAGTCCCCCTACTTAGCCTGAATGAGGGCCTAGTGGGTTCTGTATCTTGGGGAGCTCTGGGTTTTTCTTTCTTGGTTCTACCTGGGAGTCACGCATTCCTCTCCTGCTCCCACTCTGAGAACAATTACAAACCTGAGTCAGAGGCCAGTCCCCCAACCTCCCAGGCTTTTAGTTTGGGGGCTTACCAAGGCCAGTCTCCTAAATTCATAGTACCCTCAAAATGGCACCGTGCTGGGCATTCTGGAGGCACGGGGGTTTCTGAATCAGGCCAGACCCGCACCTTGCCCACCGCAGTAGTGAATGCGTCGTGCCTGCAGAAGGAAGTCGTGTACGTGGAAGAGGGCCGCAGCGAGCCAATTGTTTAGTAGGCACAGGTGCAAAAGGTGTTGGCAGGAGCAAGTTCTCCTCTGTCCTGGCCCATCGCAGAGAAAAATCAACACTGATGGATTTCATTTGTGGTACTTCTTACTTCATCTGGTAATGAAAATTTGATTTGTGGTTTCCTCTCGTAGGGCTCTTCATCATACTGTAATTGATACATCTCCAACAAGTGGCTCTTGAGGAAATCGATTCCACCAGGTCTCATCATGAACCGGAGAGACTGATGGAGATTTGTGTAGGCTGTCTCCCTTGTTGGGCCCCTTCCTCTCAGGCTGTGGGGTCTCACCACTGGCTGAGTTAGAGGCTCCCCCAGAAGGCATGAGTGGGCTGCTGTTGGGGAAGGCAGGGATCTAGACTGATGACCAGCGTCAGTGAGCAGTCTGTGCTCTGAGATAATGACATCAAGAAGTGTAGGTCACCCATTCCAAGGTGGCTTTTGCTGCTTCAGACTAACACGTAGATAGGAGAACAGATTGCAGGATGGTGAGCTGGCAGCCTGACTCAGATTGGAAGGCGGGTGAGAGCAGAAAGGGGTGGGCGTGACCCACAGTCCATGCTTGCCCTCGTGGCAGGTCAGGGGAAGAGATATGCTGTCCAAGCAGACACCATCTGAATGCCTCACTGAGTGCTGTCCCAAACATTTTGCTAATGACATGCCCAACTAGGACTTTTTTGCTTCAGAGTTGCTAGAAACATTTGGCCAGATGTCCAACAGGGCTTGCTTCAAACTTTGGCTGGCTCATGCAAAGCTGTTTTTATCCTGTTTTTATCCTGATCCCATCTGCTGTCTGTCCCTGAATGAGGTTTGCCATACATTGGGTACCATCTTGGAAGTCTGTTCTAAGGTCATGTGAAGGGGGCTGTGCCTTCTCTTTCTCTTTTTCATGATGTTTACTGTAAAAATGTCAATCTGAAAAAATAAAGTTATGAAATGTCAGCTAGTAGAAAATTTTCATCATTCTTTTAAAGCTCATTTAATATACTCTATCTCATTTGGTTACTACAAGAAGTCTGTAGAGTAAATAGGAGAGGTGTTACTATTTTTTTTAAAGATTTATTTATTTGTCTGAGAGAGAGAATGCAAGGGGTAGGGGCAGAAGGAGAAGGAGAGAGAAATTCAAGCAGACTCCACCTTGAGCTTGGACCCTGACTAGGGGTTTGAT
Source organism: Mustela nigripes (assembly GCF_022355385.1). Lineage (NCBI taxonomy): Eukaryota > Metazoa > Chordata > Mammalia > Carnivora > Mustelidae > Mustela > Mustela nigripes. The sequence continues at coordinate 67,980,990 of NC_081564.1, forward strand.
CTCATGACCATGAGATGATGACGTGAGTCGGATGCTTACCTGCTTAACCAACTGTATCACCTAGGCTCCCCAGGAGTGGTGTTATTATCTCCATGTCATAGGCGCAGAGGGTGAGTACCTTGCCCAAAGTTCTGAGTAATTCAAAAGGTCAAGAGTGACTTGGAGCTCAGGCTTCAAGTCTCTACCCTCAGAGCCTTTCAACATATTTAACTTCTCAAGACTGCTGCTGAATAACAGATTTTAGCTATTTTCTGTAAGAAGGGTTTGGAATTCTCTGTCTACATAGTTGATGATGTCATTTATGCTGTTTTTGTGGTGGAGTGGTGAGACATTGTTGTTTCATTAACTTGCTCCTGTATAAAAAACCACTGCAAAACGTGGCATCTTTTTTTTTTTTTTTAAGATTTTATTTATTTATTTGACAGAGAGAGATCACAACTAGTCAGAGAGCCAGGCAGAGAGAGAAGGGGAAGCAGGCTCCCTGCTGAGCAGAGAACCCAATGCAGGGCTGGATCCTAGGACCCTGAGACCATGACCTGAGCTGAAGGCAGAGGTTTAACCCACTGAGCCACGCAGCCCCAAAACCTGGCATCTTAACACAACAATGACTTATTCTCAAAACTGTAATTTGAGCAGTGCTTTGCTGGGTGACTCTTCTGTTCCATGTGGCGTCACCTGGGACTCCTTTGGCTGCTCTCAGCTGCTGACTGTGTTGGGCTTGGCCAGAAGGTGGGAGAAGGCTTCCCTTGCCTGTCTTGTGCCTCCGTGCTCCTCCATGTGGTCTCTTTCTGGGTCTGGCTTGGGCTTCCTCACAGCCTGGTGGTTTCAGGGTAACCAGACTTTATGTAGAAGGAAGAAGTGGAAATTGCCAGTTCTCTTAGGACCTGGGCTCAAAAGTCCTGGAGTAAACGTCATTTCCACCACCTTCTGTTGGTCAAGGTCACGAGGCCTTTCCAGACTCCAAGGGAGGAGAAGGAGACTCCACCTCCTGAGGGGTGAGTGGCATGTACCTACAATGTTGGGAGAAGTGGTTGGTGGGCTGATTAGGGGTCTGGCAAGCACAGTAACATTCCTGTGTCCACTTGCTGAGAGAAACAAAGCATCTTTACTACAATGTCCCATCCCTAGATACACGGAAGAATGTCTGTTAAATATACCAAGTGTGCATGAGGTGTTGACGAACAGCTGGTGTAGCCCAACAGGAACATATAGGTGAGGAGCAGCCCTAGAACTTGGGTCCTCTGGCTGGTTGCCGGTCCAGGCCCCCATCGGGCTCCTCTCTGGGACCACGCACAGACTCAGGAATCACGGCCTTGGTCCTAAAAATTACTTGATGCATCCGACCCAAAATTTATGGATAGAGGAAAGACTTGGAGAAATGACCATAAAGGTAGCCCATTAGATGGTAGAAGAATATGAACTCTAAATGTCATGTCATGATGATGGTGCTTGCGGAGCCTTTTGGACCCATATGACTGTTCAGATCCAAATAACATGGTCAGTGCACTTTTCCAGCTGCTTGTAGCTGGGAAATGATCCTCTCTTTTTGTTCTGGCCCATTCATCCAACCCCATGCTTCCTGAGCAAGCTTTTCTTGGCTCCTGATTGCATCGAGAGCATTGGGCATTGGGCTTCAGATTGTAATTAACAGAGAATTCACAACTGCTGCTTCTCTGGTTCTGTGGGGTTGTCCTCTCACCTACAAATTTGCATTGCCAGTATATCTGTAGAACTTTCTGTTCTTTTCAAAGAGTTTTCGGATGGATTATTGCATATCATTTTCATGGCAATTCCATTAAGATAACACTGAGTAAGATTACTCCCTGTAGAAAGAAGGAGGTTTGAAGTCCCAGAATGGCAGAGCAGTGGCAAAGCCAGGCTTCTGCTCTCCATTCCAGTGTTCTTCTTTCTCTTCCTCACCTCCAGCCTGTGGTAGGCTTGTCCTAATGTCCAGGGCAGGATGACTGGCCGTGATGAGGAAGGACCAATTTTGGGATTAGAGCATCTGTTAGTACCTGAATCGTGGCGTTGGTCACGAAGTTAAGATACAAAGGTAGTTTTTTGTTGTTGTTTTGTTTTGTTTTTAAAGATTTTATTTTATTTTTTGACAGACACATTGAGAGAGGGAACACAAGCAGCGTGAGTGGGAGAGGGAGAACCAACTTCCCCCAGAGCAGGGAGCCCAATGCAGGACTTGATCCAAGGACCCTGGGATCATGACCTGAGCTGAAGGCAGATGCTTAACAACTGAGCCATCTAGGCACCTCCAAAGATACATGTTTTTAACTTGAATTTCAGCTAGTGGCAGAAAAACTTGCTCTTTCCAGCTAGTGGAGGGACCGGCAGGAAACACATTTTTACCCAACCCTCATAGTACCTTTCTCTGGATGGGGATTTGAGCTTATCCACTCATGGCCCTGAGTCGGAGCATAGGAGAGGGATAAAGGCAGCTCTCACATCCGCTGCTGAAGTACTTCTGTGAAGCCCACTTGGGTCAAAGCTGATCAGAAAGTGGGAGAGTCCAGCAGTCCTGCTCCATCAGCAGCCCTGTGGACCCGGCCCAGAACACCTCACACAAGTTAATGAAGACACTTGCTCAGTAGCAACTAATGGGCTTTTCTGCTGTGCTAAAATTAGAGCTGAAAGGTAAACAGATAGAGCATTGGAATGGAATAATAATGTCATACCATATGGGAAAATTCTAGTGTGGATTAGTGATTTTCTTGTCCTTGGAGTTCTTCAGAGCTCTGCTCTGAGCTGTGTGGGAATGGGAGACAAGACAATGCATCTAACATGGCCGGTTGTCCTCGCATAATTAATGTGTCTCTCATAAGTGTTCAGATTTGGGCGGTAGGTGTGGTCCCCCAAAGCGTGGAGCTCAGCATATCGTGGGCACTCAGGATGGGTCAGTTTTCTTCCTTGGCAAGCCAGTAACTTCTGCGTGGAAGTAACCATCAAAGCGCTGTGTATTTTGTTTTTATGAACCTATTCTTCTTGATGCTCAAGGTCAAAATCAGGGCTCTTTCCTTGATTACGTTTTTCTTAATCACCTTTTTAAAAAGTGATAATGCCAAAACAGGTGAAGCGGACTGAAAGTACACTTCCATCATGGGCCTGAGTAATGCATGGAATTGTTGAATCATGGTTTTGCATACCAGAACCCAGTATAACACTGTGTATTAACTGTACTGCAGTTAAAGAAAATAAAAGTGATAATGCTTTTTCACACTCTTCTTGGTACCATAATGGGCATGACATTTGCTGACTTTGGATTCGGTCGAACTCTAGGGAAATGAGTCTCTGGTTCTTTATGGGTGAATCCATAAAACCATCCTAATAATATTGTCCACTGAATTTATAAGGTAGTAAATTACTTCTAATGTAGGACTTGATCTCATAGCAACCCTATTCAGTGGGAGAGTCTGGGGCACTAGAGATAAAGAGAAGCTCCCATTGCTAATTAATAATACCACAAAAACTGGAACCTTTTGGTTCTACGTCCTTCCTTTAATCCTGCCTGTTGTGGATGCTCCTGTATCTGGCCGAGTCATGTTGATTTAAGATATTTCTTCTGGCGCCCATTAAAATTTAGAATCCAGTGAAATTGATGACACTGTATCATGCTGACCTAGGTGACAGTGGAGAATTTGGCTACTGCAGCATGTGCACTGTTTCTGGTTTATTCATCCAAGTGTCCAAGGGCAGCCTCTTAAACAGGCCTTGTATTTGTTTCGGGCATTTATGATTTACAGAACATTTTATCTGCAGTATCTGTTTGATGCATCCAAAGAGGAAGTGTAAGGGACAGGTAAGTGTTTAGAGGTCTGGCTCTCACCATTCTTCCCCGAGAGAGGAGGAAGGCAGCTCAGAGAGATGAAGGGAGTTGCTGTAGGTGGCACATCTGGTAAATGGCACCACATGGTTTGCGGCTCAAATAAATATATATATATTTTTCCTTTTAAAGATTTTATTTATTTATTTGACAGACAGAGATCACAATTAGGCGGAGAGGCAGGCAGAGAAGAGGAAGGCTCTCTGAGCAGAGAGCCTGATGCGAGGCTCCATCCCAGGACCCTGGGGATCATGACCTGAGCTGAAGGCAGAGGCTTTAACCCACTCAGCCACCCAGGCGCCCCAAATATTTCTGATATCTGACCCCTCGTTCCTGATTTCCAGGAGCTTCTCCAGTGCGTCATCAAACTTGGGAGAGATGGTTTGATTTTGAGGCCACAGGGCTCATGATGAGCACCTCATAAAATGCTGAGATTGCTTCTCCTCTAGGAAGAGGGACAGTTATGGTCTCTGACTGCCAGAGTCGTGAGAAATGTAACAGCCTCTTCCAGAGCAGGGACGGTTTTAATCCACCGAAATGGCCTGGGAAAGTAATTAAGCAGCTCGTTGTTAAGTGGAGCCAGTGGGTAGAAGGCAGCGAGAGAAGGGGAAAGCACTTAGGAATGAGAGTGTTTAAAAACACTTAAAAAAAAAAAAAAAAAAAAAGCCTTAAAAGGCTTGGAGCCCCTTGTCTGTCAGGAGTAAGGAATGGGGCTGGGAAAACACTAGAGGTCCATAAGAGTTGAAGATGAAGAGGCCCAGGAAAGGGTTCAAGGACATGCCAGATGCCTCCCACAGGGACATTATTTTGGAGAAGGGAGTACTTGACGGGTGCAACAGGTTTTCAATAGATACAAATCTCTGAAGCCTGGGCCTGGAGAAGAAACAGTCTTCCACGTGGTACTGAGGACAAAAACACCCAGCCTCTCTGAGTCAAAAGAATGCCATTTCCCCTTGCTGTGGACTTTGCTAGATCCCAACAACTGAACCAACGATGCAGGGCCTCAGACTGGCAGAAGCTAGAGACTCGTATTGTGGGCAAGTGAATTCTGGTGTCCATCTCCTCTTCCTTTCTATCACCTGTGTGTGACTGAGGGCACAACATGGGTTATATGTCCTTACATCACTTAGAGGCTTTATCTCCAGGCAAGCTGGGCTCTAACTGATGGAAGGAAGAGAGAATGTATCGACTGATGGAGGCAAGAGGGTGGGCATGTCTCTTGTTGTCTTCATGACTTTTTTTTATTTTTTTAATTAATTAATTAATTAATTATTTTTATTTATTTGTCAGAGAGAGAGGGAGCGAGAGCGAGCACAGGCAGACAGAATGGCAGGCAGAGACAGGGAGAAGCAGGCTCCCTGCGGAGCAAGGAGCCCGATGTGGGACTCGATCCCAGGACGCTGGGATCATGACCTGAGCCGAAGGCAGCTGCTTAACCAACTGAGCCACCCAGGCATCCCTTCATGACTTTTTTAAAAAGATTTTATTTATTTCTTAGAAAGAGAGAGCATGAGCTGGGGGAAGGTCAGAGGGAGAAGCAGACTCCTCGTGAGCAGGGAACCTGATGTGGGCCTGATCCCAGGAGCTTGGGGATCATAACCTGAGCCGAAGGCTGACCCTTAACCAACTGAGCCACTGAGCCGCCCCTCTTCATGACTTTTGAAGGAATTGACTTAGAGGCATTGGATCTTAGAACTGAAAAAAGAAAGAAAAAAAGGAACCCCAGAGACTATGTAGTCCAACTTTTCCTGTAATGCAAGCATCTTTTCTGTAGCTATCAGAATAGATGGTAATTCAGACATTTTTGGAACCCTTTGAGAAAGAATGTCCTGGCTGGTCCTCCCATCCATTTCTGGACTTTTTTTCCATTGACCCTTACTTGGTACCAGCTGTGTACCCGATGCTGGCATGAGTCCTTTATGATTACTAGGCCATTGATCCAAGACTTTTTTTTTTTTTTTTTTAAGATTTTTTATTATTTAAGAGAGTAAGACAGTGAGAGGGAGCATGAGCAGGGGGAAGGGTGGAGAGAGAAGCAGACGCCCTGCTGAGCAAGGAGCCCCATGTGGAACTTGACCCCAAGATGGTGGAATCACGACCTGAACCGAAAGCAGACACTTAACTGATTGAGCCACCCTGGTGCCTGATCCAAGACAATTTTTTACAGATGAAGAAAAGCGAGGCACAGAGAGGTTAATTGACAGTGCCCACGGCCATACAGCTAGCTAGTAAGTCACAGAGATGGGATTGGAACCCAGGCAGCCTGACTCCCCAGACTGTGTACTTTACCACCAGCTTTGCTGCCTCTCTAAGACATTTCTGGTCATTTAAGTGTTTTTGAACCAACGTTGGCCCCTTGAAGTTTCTACCCCAGGGTCTTTCACATGATAATTCGTTAAATTCTTTTTGGACAAACCATCATGTCTTCTCATTATCTTTTCTTTTCCAGGCTGGCAGTCCTTAGTTTTTCCGGCAATTTCTCTTGTGGAATGATTGCCATGCTCCAGATGCTTCCTCTGGTTGCATGCCAATTTTGGCCTGGCACAGAGCACCTGAGGGTTAAGGTGAGACCCACCCGCCTTGGGATCTCAACCTCCTTACTTAACTGGCGATATATACTTGAGCAGACACTTTTTATTGGTCCGTCTGAGCAGAGGGTCCTGCATTTGTGAAACGAGACTACTTCTAGACTCCCTGATTCGTTGTTGGAACTGTATAGCTACAGTGACAACTACATTCATTCCCCCCAAAATTGATCTTTAGATTCACACAGTCCCAGTCAAAACTTTAGCAGGCTAATTTGAAGAAACTGACAAGCTAATTCAAAATGTATATGAAAATGCAAAAGATCTATAGTGGCAAAATGATATTTAAAAAGAAAAACAAAGTTAGAGGACTCATCCTGATTTCAAGACTTACTCTAAAGCTATAGTAACAAAGATAGTGATACCAGCATAAAGAATGACAGATCTATGAAACAGAGTCTGCCAGTAGAACTACACATCTATAATTAACTGATTTTTGACAAGGATGGGAAGTCAGTTCAACAAGAAGGGCTTTTTAACAGGTGGTGCTGGGAAAAAAAATCTCCCTGTTAATAAGATGAACCTTGACCCTGACTCCACTGAACATATCAAAACTAATGAGTTAGAGCATAGAATTAATGGGGAAGCTAAACAGAGAACTTGAATAAGAAAACATAGGAGGGGTGCCTGGGTGGTTCATTTGGTTGAGTATCAAATTTTTGATTTTGGCTTGTGATCCTAGGGTCGTGAGAGTGTGCACTTTTTCCATCTTAGCACTGAATGTGGAGCTTGCTTTGAATTCTCTCTCTTCCTTTTTACCCTCCCCCTACCCTTCCTCCCTCTCTCTTTTCTCTCTTAGAAAAAGATACACTAAGAAAACATGGGAAAATATCTTTGTGGTTGTGGATAGTCAGATTAGTCAGAGATTAGGACATTAAAAACACTAATCACAAGAGAAAAACAATATATTGGACTTGATCAAAATGAGATTTTTTTTTCATGAAGAGACATTATTAAGAATATGAATAGGGAATCTATAGATTGGGAGGAAATTCTTGCAAGAAATATAAACAAGTAAGACTTAATATGTAATAATTAATCAACTCCCACAAGTCAATAATAAAAGACCAACAATCCAAAGAAAAACATGGGCAAAAGACTTGAAAAGATGTTTGACAAAAGAAGATATACAAATGGGCAGTAAGAAGGTTACATCATTTGTTGTAAGGGAAATGCAAATTAAAACCACAAGGAGATACTATTCATCACTGCTAGAATAGCTAAAATCAGAAAGACTGGCAATATGAGATGTTGGCAAGAATATGGAGCATGTAGGATGTTTGAACAATGCTGGTGGGAGTGTAGGATGATAGAACTGTCTTGGAGAACTGTTTTGGCAGTTCTCAAAGTTAGACCTACATCTACTCCATAGCCCACCTGTTTCGCTTTTAGATCCTTATGTAAGAGAAATGAAAACATATGTCCATAGGAAGACTCATGAGAATGTTCACAGCAGCTTTGTTCATGCTAGTCCCAATTTGGAATCAACCCAAGTGCCATCAGCAGAGGATGGGTAAAGAAATTGTGATAAGATCATGGAAAGTGGAATAATACTCAGCAATAAAAATAAAGAAAAAAAAAGATGCATGAGATAGAATCTCAACAACATAGGTGAGAAAAAAAAAAAGCCAGAAAAATAAAGTATTTCCTAAATGATTTTATTTAGATAAAGTTCAAGAGTCGACAAAACTAATACATGGTGTTAGAAATCCTGACAGTGGCTGCTTCTGTCTAGGATGGACGAGAGTTGACTCAAAGGGGGCATGAGGAGATGTTCAGGGGTAACAGGAACGTTTGGTATCTTGATTGGGGTCATATGTGTGGACATGGCCATCAAAACTCATTGCATAAAATACTTAATGTCTGTGTAAATTCTACCTCAATATTAAAAAATAAAAGTGATCTCTGAAATTGAATATGTTGCTGTTTACTCTAAACAGTATAACGTGCCTTGGGGCTGTTATTCCCATGATTTAAACTTTCTAGTTTTACTACCTGGAGTTGTATTAGTTTTTTTTTTTTTTTTGGTGAAGCAGGAACTTCATTACACTCTTGCCATTTATGGAATTTGTGGCTAATGAAAATTGGCAAGCCTCTCTTCCTTTTAAGTGTGAATTGCTCCCAAGCAGTGCTTCTTTCTGAAATACTTCCTTTGTTTGTCTTAAGTGGGTCTATATGTAGCCCTTGAAGGAGTGAATAGATAAGCAAAAGTGGTATTTCAGGAGAGTAATGCTATAAATAATAATGATAGCTTACAACTAAATAGTACTTAGTGCCAAGTACTCCTCTAGAACCTTACATGTATTTACCAAGATAATTCTCAGAACCGTTTGATGGGATGGGTGCTGCCATCATCCCCATTTTATAGATGAGCTGATCTGAGGCATAGTGAGGTCAAATGACTTATCCAAGGTCATATGGTCAGTAAGGGATAGAGCTGGAATTCAAATCCTGGTCTGATCTGATGCCAGAATCTGAACCCTTAGCTCCTGGGCTGCACAGACTATGCCTGTTCCTGGTTTGCTTCTGCTTGATGCTTTGACTCTTAATTGACTTGATCTGTCTTTGGTTCATCCTCTTCAAATAACTCAGCCTAGGAGATGCCCATAAGGAGCATCATACCAGAGTAGGAATGTCTTGTAGGACTCCTGTGGGAGACCCTGTTTATCAGTGAGGGAGTGGTTCTCATAATCACCAGATCTCATTCCAAGTCCAGCCTTCCAGGTCTCTCTCCACACACCAGAACTCAAAGAGTTCCTTAAATAGAATCAGTTATCCTTGAGGTACATGCTTCTGTCCTATGTATCCACCAAAATAGACAGACATCAGTGGCACAAAGTCAGATTGGGGAAGCACTGCTTGGTAGCCAGTTCCTTCCTCAAAGGAAGAGATAATTGACAGTTATCATTAGTCACGAGTTCCATAAATGGCAAAGAGTGTGATGATGCTGAAAACACACATGCGCACACACACCTCGGTCTCAAGCCACATTCATATGTTCAGATCATGAGAACAATAGCCCCAAAGCACTCATCACTGTTTAGAGTAAATCTTAGCATGTTCAATTTCAGATGTCATTATTATTATTTTAACATTGAGGTAGAATTTACCCAGATCTGAAGTATTGAGGTCAATGAGTTTTGAAGACGTTATGTACATCCATATAACCATCTACTTCAATCAAGACATATGAGAATGTTTTGGTCACCCCAGAAAGTCTCCTCATTCCCCCTTGTAGTCCTTTCCCATTCATTCTCACCAAATGCCTATTTTGATCTAGAGAGAAGAGGTTATCTGGACCAGATTAGGATTCTTCTTTACTAACCTTTACCGGTCTTTGTACATATCATGAAACCAGGGGTAGAGTTCCTTAGAAATGGGTGGCTTAGGCTGGAGATGACTCACTTCAGAGGCGAATCCAGTCCTATCAAGTAGAAACACTAAAAGCTGATGTCCGTGCCTAATGGCCAGCCCTGGGTAAGGCTCACCTGCACTAAAATCATGACTCCATCCTGCTCATCTTCTTTTTAGACCAGTGGTCTCAGGGAGTCTGGCTAGAGCGAAGCGTAGGTCCTGGTTTCGCATCCCGCAGGGAGCTGTCATGGAGTATTTAATTAACTCTAGTTACAGGTGGCGAGTTATAATTCTTATTTTGAAATTTTAATGATCTGCTTTTTTAATAGTCTATGTCAAATTGGCTTCAAAATCCAACAGAAAGAAGACAGGAGAACATGTTGGATCAGGAAGCACCCAGAGGACATAGGCTGCATATCGGGGAGGTGTCTAATATTAAAGTCTGCTGGTTTTGAGAAGGCAAACCTGGGTTTTCCCTGCAGTTTCAGCCACGGTTCAGCATGGTATACACACTTCTTTCGGCTGTCAAAGTCTGCATCTGAAAATTGGGATTAATGCTTTTTCTCTATGTCAAGTTCATTGGTTAATGAGATAATGACATCTTTAGAACCCTAAAAATGTATAAAAATGATATGACATTAGGGAGGACTACCTGTTAAAGCCTTCATCACGGCTCCTTGAAGAAGCTGAGCTGGTAAGGGAAAAAAACGCAGGATTGGTGTTTGGGACCATAAAACAACCCCTAACAACCCCTCTGTGTTTGAAACTTGACCCTTAGTCCTTCATCCTTCTAGGCTCCCTTCCCCATTCATCACCCCCCCCCCCCAACCTCCACAGGCTGAAACCTCTGAGAAGTGTTAGACCTTGAAACTTGATCTCCTAAAACCGAGTCAACTGACTTTAATATTAAACATCTACTGCATGCCAAGCACTGTGATGGTTATAAAAATGAGTAAGAAATAGTTCCTGCCCTCAAGGAATTTACAGCTTGATCATATCACTTACATCAGGAGGAGAATCCCAGATTGTGTGCTGTTTCTTTCACTAACCAACTCTTCTTACTGATTTGTGTCTGTCCAAGCCTTTGCATTTTTACACGTTAAATCATTCCTGGGCTTCCTCTCTACAGTGAGCGATAGCCTCACCAAGATCAAATCCTTTCATGAACTTCTAAGACAAGACCAAAAAAATCAATAATTACTGTGTGTTTTGACAGAGTCATGAGTAAACTTGGTACTATGTTATCAATTCATGGATAGCTTTTATTTTAAAAACGTCCATATAGCTTTAGCTTCATAATTTATGTCTTAAGCTGACTTTTTTTTTTTTTTTTTAAACTAAACACCACACTTTCTCTGGATTTCTTCAGCTTTTCTGTTAACATCTGCTTTTCTGTTCCAAGATTCAGTCCAGAGTATGGTGTCCCACTTAGCTGTCATACCCCACTCCCCCCACCCCCCGCTCCTACCCCCTGCCCCCACAAAGTCTCTTCTGGTCTGTGACAGTTTCTCAGTCTTTCCTTGTTTGTCCATGACCTTGGCTGTCTAGAGGAATGCTGCTGGCTCAGTACCATGTGGCATGTGCCCCAGTCTGGGTTTGCCTGATGTTTTTCTCATGGGGGTTATGGGTTTTTGGGAAAAACCCCGCAGCAGTGACATACCCTTGTCATCACAGTGTCTCGGGGTATGTGATATCTACAGACATCATTGATGACCTTAACCTTGATCATTTGGCTGAAGAGGTGTTTCCTGGGCTTTTCCACTGTAAAGGGACTCTTTAAGCCATTCCATTCTCTTTGGAAGTGGGCCACTAAGTCTAGGACACCCTGAGGATCACCTCCTGAAACAGAGTGTCTACAAATATAATTCGCTTCAGTGTTTATGAACAGAATTAATATTCAGTCTCTCTACTATAGTACAATTCAACCTTGTGCTAAATTTCATCCGTGCTCTGTGCTTTGAGAACATTAGCTAATTAATCCTAATTAGACATTACAGCAGAATCTCACTAATTCTCACTTCACTGATCTGTAAATAGCATAGTTTTTCGAAAAACCTGTCAGTCTTTACTTCACTTATAAGCTGAGATTTATATAGCTGAATGCGGCCATATCAAGGACGTCTGTATCCGTGAATGTATTTCTAAAGAGCTTATCTACAGAGCCTCAGCATGGGTAACGTTCTGCAAACATTTTACTTTGTATTTTCTGCTTTCCTGTGGAGCATTATCCTAAGTCATTTAAAAGAATATGTTTGTGAAAAGAGCCTTGGATTTTAAGCTGTTTATTATATTACAGCCTCTAATGGAACGCCTTTCTCTAAGGAGCACAAAGCCGATTATGATATATAATTAGGTAATATCTGCATTCTCCTAAAACTCCAGTCACCTATGACTTGGTTTCCAGTAGAACACTGTTTGGTTTAGGATGAATCTGTCTTACATTTTGTGTGGTGGTAGAGTGCTTGCATTTAGTACTTAACATACATTGACTTGTGTACTACGATTATCTTCCATTTATACACATTTATGCTTTTCCCCCAGCTACACTGTAAAATGTTTTGGGAGAACAAACAGTCTGTGACTTACAGCTTTGGCCTCAGCGGCAACTAGCGTGTGGCATTCCTAGTAAATGTTACTGATGGTCTGTTCAGTGTCTGTTTGCCTCTCTCCTTCGGTCTAAGAATCCCAGTTTATTCAGGTGTACCCTGTCTTCCTTCTCAACAACATATCTCAGGATAAACTTGCTCTCCTAATGGGCTTAGGATGTCCACAGGACCCCAGCTAGGCTGTGAGACAGCTCCCTGGGGGCTTCTGATAAAAGTTTTCTCCAATTTACAAAAAAGCTACAGGGCAAGGGAGGTGGTTCCTCTACCCTAGGACATTGTCATGTATAACTATGAAGGTTGGAGTTGTAGGAGCCGTTCACCTCCAGTGGAAGCACAAAGCCGAGACATTGTGGGGGGGGTGGGGGGGGAATATCTGGACCTGGGCCATGCTGTGGCTGCGGATTTTGTGGAACAATAAATGTACTTACCATGTCAACTACTCCGGGAGAAGTGTCTCGTTACTTGCAGCCAAAGGCATCCTGAATGATACAGAATTGCCAGGTATTTTTATTTGAAGGATTTTAGTGCCAAAGGAACTCTTTGGCCTCTTTGGAAGAAGAGATTAAAATGAAGTGAGAGACACTAGGTCCCTTTGGGAAGATAAATTTCATACCAGTTAGGAAAATTTAAAGACTACGCAGTTTTTATTCCTATCCACGCCTTTTTCACAAACGTATTCATTAAGTGTTATTTTAAACTTCGGTATTGATTATGACTCAAGGTTATGAAGTAAAATAGCTCTAGTGCAGTAGATTGGTCTGTTTGGCATTTTTTTCTTTTGTTTTTTGTTTTTTAAGGAGTCTCCACATCCAGGGAGGGCTTTATTTAGTTTTTGGATTCATGACCCCGAGAGCAAGACCTGAGCTGAGATCGAGTGTTGGGTGCCCTACCAGCTGAGCCACCCAGCCACACCAAGCCCCCTCCACTCCACCCCCTGCCCCCGATCTGTTTTTTTCTCTAGAGAAAAAAACTGACACCAGTGGCGTCAGTTCTGGGGTCCTGAAATGATCTCAAGCTTCCCTTGAAACACACGTTGACTTTCTCCTCCAGAGTTCCATTTCCATGCTTTGCACCCTTCTTCTGGGGCATCCCTTCTCTCTCCCTTTCTCCTGGCCATCCTCTGTGGGCAGTTTTCCCCTGGGCTGTCCCCACACGCAGGATTAGCCTGCCCAGGTTGTGGCGGTAGGACGTACCCCTTCGCCAATGTCTGCCCTTGAGCTTCTTCTGACTGTTCTCAGAGACCCTATTTGCTGCTTTTCTGGCATCAACTTAGGACTGTCTTATTCCTTATCAAGGCTCTGCACGCTGGCACCGATCGGACTTTAAGCCCCGGCGTCTTGTTTCTCATCCTTTCCCATGATTGGCTCCATCACCACACACTCTGCTCACTGTCCTTTGCCGTATTTGCTGCCCGCTCAGGTGCTCACTGTGAAGGGGCTACAAGGAAGGTTCTCTCCATCTCCAGGGACACTTCAGTTTGTTTTGTCTCCATTCAAAAGAGAAGACCCATTCACTTGGTATCTTAAACCTTAGCCCAGTAAGTACATTTCTGTTTTTCTCTCCAGCCGACAGGCCAATATTTCCCAGCTGGTGTGATCCAGCTTTATCCTCCCTATTTTTTTAAATTAATTTTTAATTTTTTATTATTTTTTATTTTTAAATTAACATATAATGTATTATTAGCCCCAGGGGTACAGGTATGTGAATTGCCAGGTTTACACATCACAGCACTCACCATAGCACATACCCTCCCCAGTGTCCGGAACCCAACCGCCCTCTCCCTGCCTCCTCCCCCGACAACCGTCAGTTTGTTTTAGGAGATAAAGAGTCTTATGGTTTGTCTTCCATATTTTTTTAATCTGCGTTTTTCAGAATATCTTTCTCAGCCTCTAGTTCCTTTAAAGTGCTCTGTAGACAGATGATACCATAGACTGTCATCTGAGAAACGTTGCAGCTCTTCCCAGAGTCACCATGTGTGTTAGCCCATTGTAGGCCCCCAGATCCTATGTGAAGACAAAAGACAACTGTGTCACCTACTTGGGTCATAACTGGCCCCTACTGCTGCTCACCCCACCCACAGCCTAGCCCCAGGTTCTGTCCAGTATCCGGGGGACCCCAAGGAGCAGAACTTAGAATCTCCCGAACCTGGTTGAGCTTTGCACCCCTAAGCTTCCGCATTGGATGGTGGGTGGTTCCGCACCTGAACACCCTCGCTGCCCGTCCTCATATCTGAATGGCCGGCCCTCCCCTGAGCCTATACCACTGCATTGTGCTGTGATCTTTTTATTTTTTTTTTAAATATTTTATTTATTTATTTGACAGACAGAGATCACAAGTAGGAAGAGAAGCAGGCAGAGAGAGAGGAAGGGAAGCAGGCTCCCTGCTGAGCAGAGAGCCTGATGCGGGGCTCGATCCCAGGACCCTGATATCATGACCTGAGCTGAAGGCAGAGGCTTAACCCACTGAGCCACCCAGGCACCCCTGTGCTGTGATCTTTTGCTTTAAAACATTTCCCTACGAAGGTTGCAGCAAGAAGTGTAGACACGGTTGAACTTCAGTCCACACCTTAGGGGTAAGAGCTGTGCCTTCGAAATATCCTAATCAGGAATCAGCATTCCATAGGTAGCTACCCTGCATTCCAGGTATCCTTGAACTCAACACCTGGGGCTTCATTAGCCTGAGTTATGTAAGAAACGATTTTTCCTTGGTGTCCTGAGTGGCATTTGAGTTCAGTAGTCTGTTGGGAAGACTGTCCAGGTGGTGCCTCCTGCATGGTGGGTGGAAGAGTCTCCCAGGTCCAGGCTAAGTTGGGTGCCTTGGGGGGTCCCGAAGGCTCTGCTTCGTGGGGGCCTCCTGCTGCTTGTGTCCGGAACAGGGCTGGCCTGCCTATCTCTGCAGCCACCCTAGAAGTAAGGTGCTGGCTGTGGGCCAAGATGGGGACTTTCCTGAGCTGCGGAGCGGTTCACGTGGCTGTGTCTGCAGGCTTGCTAATGAATACTAAACAGTTGCCTGAATTTTATCTGAGACTTGCTTAAGTGGTGCCTACCTGGCCTGGGGGTTGTGGAGAGGGGCTTTTTGGCCCTCAGCTAAGCCAGAGGCTGTTGATAGTTAAGGGGAAGCTGGCAGACAGTTGGGCCTGTCAGGAAAGGGGTCATTTCCCCACGGGTGGTGACAGCGGGCTCTGTCCCCATCCCCAGGGGGTTCAGGAGGTGGTGTTGACCAGAGTCACCTCAGAGCTCTGCCAGCTCCATGGGCTTTCATTTCCCTCCTCTCCTCTGTCCCAAGGGGACCTCTGAGCCACTAAGGAACTTGCTTGAGGGGCGCCCTCATCTCCTCGTGGCCACCACAGAGAGGTGTTCCTGAGTGTCCTGCCCTCCTCATCTTCCAGCTTCTCCCTGCCCCCCCTCCCTGGGATGCTTGCAGGAGCCATTCCTGTACCAGTGAGTGCCGCACTGTCACCCCTCCAGAACCCAGTCTTCCAGCCTCTGTGGTCGGGCTTATCTTCTCTGTGCCTCAGAGTCTGTACCTGAAGAATGGCTGTGATAATGGTATCCCCCTTTCCGGTCTGTCCTGGGGGCCACCAGCTCATACAGGCAAAGCTCCTGGAGCCCTGCCCAGCATCTTGTACGCACTCACATGGGTTCATTGTTCCCTCCCTCCCTTCATCTCTCCTTTCTTCCCTCCATCCTTCCCTCTATCCCTCCGTCTGTCTGTATTTGTCAAAGCTTTACCTTCATGGGCAGGCTCATTACACCGTGCGGAATAGATGAACTCATTCCTCCATGGAAGGCGTAATAGGCTTCTGTTAGCCAAGATGGACGTCTCAAAGAAATGGTGCGAATACTCAGGAAAGAGTCCCGTTGGCCCTTACTTAGGGCTTAATTGCTTTTGGTTTACATGGAGTTCTAATAAGCACGATTTGCTCTCCTACTCACAGAAGAGTAGAAATGGCAAATTAGAAAGAATTTGTGTCAGGCAAGAAGTGACTGTGGATGGTGAAGGAAGGGTCGTATAAATATAAAAATCAGACAAAAGCAATTCTAAATTCTGGGATCATTTGTGTAGGAAAAAGAATCATCCCACACCTCAGTAGATTCATGAATAGTATCATTGTTCTAAAGCCCTGCGTAATGGTTGATGCTGGCAGTGATGGCCCTGAGTGACCAAGAAGTGAGGAAATGGTTTTTAGCATACTTTCTTTAATGAGGCAGGAAAGTATGTGATAAGCTTTGGAACTTCCAACAAAGTGGTGAATGTTAAAGTTTTGATGCTGAGAGTGATAAATCATCCCTCCGTTATTTGGGAAGGCGGCTGATAGAGCATCCTCGGCACCCTGTCTGGGTGAATGAGGCATCCGTTCACACGGTTACCACAGTCCCCCATGGTAAAGTGCCTCCTCATCCATGAGGTGCGAGCCCACTGACGGCAGCAGAGAAGCAGCCCCCAGACCTGACTCCTGCTGGAGTTTCCCAGACGCATTCATGTCAGGACACACAGAAACTCTGGACTCCGGGTCTTAGGAACAGACCGCTGCCTGTATGTAAGGTGGTTCATCTCTTTTTTTCTTTTCTTTTCTTTCTTTCTTTTTTTAAGATTTTATTTATTTATTTGACAGAGCGAGATCACAAGTAGGCAGAGAGGCAGGCAGAGAGAGAGAGGAGGAAGCAGGCTCCCCGCCAAGCAGAGAGCCTGACGCAGGGCTCGATCCCAGGACCCTGAGATCACGACCCGAGCTGAAGGCAGAGGCTTAACCCACTGAGCCACCTAGGCACCCTTCTTTTTTTTTTTTTTAAAAAAAAGATTTTATTTCTTTATTTGACAGAGAGATCACAAGTAGGCAGAGAGGCAGGCAGAGAGGGAGGGGGAAGCAGGCTCCCCACTGAGCAGAGAGCCCGACGCAGGGCTCGATCCCAGGACCCTGGGACCCTGACCTGAGCCAAAGGCAGAGGCTTTGGCACCCAGGCACCCCAAGGTGGGTCATTTCTAACCCTGTTTTTACCATCTGCTTTTTGTCTTGCCCTAGAAGGCCTTACCCGCTGTCACATTTTGCTAAGTTGGGGGGAGTAGGTGCATTTTAGATGTACTGGGAAAAGGCCAGTGGAAGGGCTTGCACTGGGCTGCGAAGATTGTCACCAGGCCACAGTGCGGAAGCTGGCCTTGGCTTTTCAGCCACGGCCAGTCCTGAGGGAGGATGGCCTGAGCAGGGGCTTTGCCCCACCAGGGACTCAGACATGACCCAGTGTGGACTCTGACTTGTGTCTTCCAAAGACACACACGAGTTGGTAAACAGTTAAGGGATTTGAAGGTCTGGGACCAATGCTGGGGCACGAAGCAGAGCCTCAGTTACTGAACATCTTTGCGCATCGGAAGAGAGGATGGTAAGGACAGTCGGTATTACCGCCCCACTCGACAGACTCTGAACCAGGCCCTGAGCACACACCACTGCTTCAGCTCAGAGACTATCTACCCAACAGAGTAGGCACTTCATACAGTAAGAAGATCAAGGCTCAAAGAGGTTCAGTGTCCTATCCAAAGTCATGCAGCTAACTCGAGAAGGAGTTAAAGTTGAAACCCAGATCTGTCTTGCCCCCAGCGGCCACGCTTGAGCCCTCGACTGGGCATCAGTGACCATCTCCTTCCCCCACGGACCAGCCTAACATCGTAGGGAAGAAAGAGCCAGGAGAGGGGTCCTGGGAGCAGGCAGGTACTGCTCTGAGGGAGAAATGTCAGGGATAAAGAAAGGCATGGATCTCTCTGGACAGAGCCTTGGTGAAACACTTCTAGGTCATAACACTTCTCCTGGAGTCGGCCCCCCGCTCTAAGTGCCAGAACAAAACATAGCAACAGCAGGAACGTCCCTTTCCACTGTGCAGGGGACACGCTCTACACCCTACTCCTATGGCCATCATGTGCTCACTCTGGGTTTTTTTTTTGGGGTCACTTCTGACTTGGCAGTTGGATTGCTGATCTTCTTAGAAATTCAGTTCAGGCTTGTTTTTGTTTGGAATGGGTCTCAGGGGCAGCTGAGCTGCCATTCCTCCTGGGAGGAGGAGAGGAGGTGGCGGACGGGCAGCTCAGACTTCCTTCTAGAGGCCAGGCCATCCATAGAGGATTTGTGCCCTCCTGGGAGAGCCTGGCCCTCTGTTCCCAGCTGACGTGGCTGGCCCTGGGCTTTCTCAGGGATCGTGGCAGCTTCTGTGCATTGCCTTAGCCTGCTCCCAGTTCTTCCAGATCTTCTTGTCTGTTAGGTAAGCAGTGGCCAGAGGGAAAGATGAGAGGACAGATTTGGGCTATGATCTCAAAGGGGAAGAGAGGTACAGGCAGATCATGCTGACTCCCAGTGTTCTGAAAGGCATCTTGGAACACAGGCAATTCTGGGCTGCACCAGGAAATGAGGGCTCATGTTTCTCATAGGATCCAAAAAAAAAAAAAAAAGGCAAAGAAAAGAAAGAAAGAGGGGAAGTAGCAGGTGTCGTAATGGGAACCCCAAGAGTGCTGCTGAGGGTTGAGTCTGTGTCCTGGAGGCAGACAGATACGGGGAGAGTACCACCTGCCACTGACCTTGTAACCGCCGGCATTTTCTTTGTTTTTGAGGGAGATTAGACAGAGAGAAGCAAAGAATCCTGGCAGAGAACAGTGTGGAATGTTTTCTTGGATGGAGGAAAGGGGCCAGTTTTGTGAGGGTCTTGAGTGTCCAGCAGAGGGGGTGAAATCTTATCTTTTCTACACTAGGGATCCCCTCGAGGTTCCCAAGCAGGGATGTCACGCGGTGAAACCGCGCTCGTGTGAGGTTAGCTCAGCGGTGTCACTTTCCGTTGCGATCCATACCTCCCCCTGGAGAAGGAGCTTTCAGAGCGGCTGCCCTGTTGGTGGGCTGGTACCAGTCACCATGTCGTCTTTAGTGTTTGTGCACCGCAGAGCTCTAGTTCTCTGCGATCTGGGAGCACAGTAGCTTTGGCATTCATTTCCTGTCTGCCTCCAAGTTAGGTATGTCTGGGCCTCCCTTAGACCATTGCAGGGGTCAGTAGGACTAGAGAGGAAATAGTTTCAGCTTATAGGCCCCCCGGTCTCTGATGCAGCTGTTGAGCTCTGCTGTCCTGGTGTGGAAGCAGCCGCAGCCTGTCTGTGAAGCAGCATGTTTCAATAAAACTTTATTTAGAAAAACAAGCAGCTGGCCTGTGGGCAGGAGTTTGCTCACCACCTGACTAATGCATTGTGAGCGGAAGTGCTACTTCTGGACAGAGGCTGCAGCTGTGGTGTGCATGACTGTGGAGCTCTGCCGGCCTGGGACCCTGAGTGTGAAAGAGAGAGACGCTTGGCAGCGTGAAGCTGGTGAGATGCTGATGTTGCTCCCTGTAGCATAAGCTGTCTCTGCCGGGTGACACCATGTCACCTTTGCCTAGGGAAGCTCACTGGGGGCCTTCTCTTTGTCCCCGTCATCATGGCTAACATGTAACATCTAGCCAAGCACTACCTGGAGGCCTTTACCAACTGTTCCAAGAACTCCTTCCAACGAGATGCCGCCTGTGTAATGTACTAGCCATTGTTCCAGAAACAGGAGGGAAAGGCTCTGGAGGAGGTGAGCTAATGTGCTCATGGTCTCCCAGATGGTTCAGGGTTGGGACGAGGACTTGAGCCTGGGTCTTCTAACTCCAAATCCCAGATTTTTTTTTAGATTTTATTTATTTATTTGGTAGAGATCACAAGTAGGCAGAGGCAGGTAGAGAGAGAAGGGGGGAAGCAGGCTCTCCACCGAGCAGAGAGACCATTGCGGGGCTCGATCTCAGGACCCTGAGATCATGACCTGAGGCGAAGGCAGAGGCTTAACCCACTGAGCCATCCAGGCGCCCCCAAATCCCAGATTCTTAACTGCTGTGTATTCTGCCTCAGGTTCAGCCCTTGGGATGATTTTTTCTTTTATCCCTTTGCCTCTGATCACTGCTCTTGGTGGCATGTGCTATTTAGACATGACCCACAGTGGCCCTGGCGGCAGGGAGAAAAGCCCTGGCCCGAGCAGCAGAGCTGGTAGATGAAAATAGCCAAAGGGATGAATCGGGTTGGCAGCCCAGACGCACAGGGGCAGGTGACCACGCTGGAGACGGGCAGATAACAGGAGTCACCCTTAGTCATGTGTTTGCACATCTCCATCCATCACCTCAAAGACACATTGTTGTCTCTCCCTTCTCAGCCAGGTTCCTGCCTGTCTTCAAAGGGAAAAAAATAATCTATATTCTGGAACTGCTTTGAGAAATTGTATGACTCCCCTTCCAGGCCTGGCAAAGCATGGAGCAAGCTAGAACTGTCATCTTTGGTAGCTTTTACAGATAATTTGCCAGTCTTGTGTTGTAATGACCTAACTCTGTTTGAACAAGGAATAGGAAGTCCCAAAATGAGTTCTTCTAACTTCTGAAGAGCTACCATTGAATGGTCGACTCATTGTGTATATGCAGTGTTCCCTATGTAAAGTCTCACTTAATTAAATTTTTTTGTAGTGTCATGGAAATTTTTCTGCCTTTAAAACGATATCTACCTTAGTCAAAATGAGAATTACACAACAGTTATGTTTTCCTTTTTACCTTGGCTGTTGGGAAAAAGGATTTCTTTGATACTTGGAGATAATAACCATCTTGAGGTAGGTTCAGAGTAGATTATCTTTACCCCTATCTTTCTCCCCCTTTGCCTCTGGGCTCAGATCTCTGTCTCTGACCTTAAGTTTTCGGTCAAATAACATTCTATGAGAGGTAACTGAAAATCCTTCTTGGAAGTAGATAAGATGTAAATTACCCAGTTAAAACGTCACGTGGTCATGTGATAGCAAGTCAGTGAGTCCTGCGGAGTGAAAACTGAAAGCCGCTGATGGCCTCATCTGGTTGGACATTCTTGTATATCGCCCAGGAGTGTGGTGAGAGTTGAGATGGCTTGAAAGCACAGATTTCACTTCCTTTTCCATAATGACAGCTCAGGGCATCTCTGTCCTGAAGTCACTGCATGCATGTCCCAGTGATCTAGAAGGAGACTTTTGGTCCATCAGACTTGATAGAATGAGTAACAGTGGAGATAACCTTTTATTAAATACCCGCTTGGTGAACATTGAGCATGTCTTGTGTTCTGTCGTGATTCTTCTGGACTGTGAGATCTGCCTTATGATAGGGATGGGGCGGCAGTCTCTGATAGGTGAAGGGACTTGCTGAGGATGCGCAGCGAGTAGGAGACAGAGCCAAGATTTACACACAGATCGTTGTGACTGGGGACTACACTCTTTCTGCCGTGCTGCTGCTTGACGATGATGGCGATGGTGATGGCGATGCCAGTACCGTTCTACACGCCAGTCCTGTTCCTCAGTGCTTGATGTGTGCTAACGCATCACAGTATCCCTGTGATGGCTTCTGTGGCCACTTGTATTTTGCTGGTGGGGAAACTGGAGGCCCAGAGAAGTAGCCTGCTGTAGGTCTCATAGATAGTATTTGGTGGAGGCAGGTTTTGAATCTGAGTAGTTTGGCATTAAAACCCAGTTGGTCATTATGCTGTACTGTCTTTGATAGTACTGGTCTATAGATGTGGTGGATGCGGTGGGTGGAAAATTAGGATTTGGGGTCACAAAGCCTGGTTCCTGGTGCCAGTTGTGCCACTGAGTAACTGACAGATACTGGGCAGGTCGCCTTCTTCCTGTAGGAGGGAGGCGATCCCAGTTAGAAATCAGATCACAGTTAGGATCACAGTTAGAAAAGGAGAGCCATGCCAGTTACTTTAAGAGAGTTTAATGGAGGGAGTTGGTGAAGTAAGTGTGGGAGACCTGCAAAGGTGAAGGGAACTTGAGCGAAGCAGGAGAGGTGATGGCAGAGGCAGGACTGTCGCTGGTATGGATATCATGGGGCCTTGGAGGAAGGCCTCTCAGACTGAGCCTCTGACCTTGGAGAAGTGGGCCCTGCCCAGGTGTAGGTGCCTTGAAGGGCCATTGCCCCGGGACACAGCCAGGAGCAGCCTTCTCCTGCTTGTAGTCTCCCTTCAGAGCTCCCTGTTGGTGGAAACTGACAAGGCACCGGTGTCAAAGTGTGTGACCTGCATTTTGTTGATTTCCAGCCCAGCATCGCTGAGCAGAATACAGAGAGGTGGTTCAGAACTGGGAGACAGGTGCTTCCTGGCAGGTACCCTTGATTTGTAAAGTAATGGGCTGGAATGTGGGGTGTACAGGGGGCTGAATGACACTACACTGACCTCTCTCCTGGGCTTCCGTCACAGCAAAAAGGTATAGCTCATCAAGTTCATCCCCTTCTCCCTTTACCCCTTAGCCGTGAACATCTTGAATCCTAATATGTCTTTTCCTTGTCTAGGCCAAGGACCGTGCTTGGAGGGCATCCGTTATATGTTTGAATTGTTTAATTACTGGATTTTTGACATGTACCTAAGTCACCAATATTCAGTGACCACAGACTGTACCTAGCCCTGGGCCAGGGATTCTGGGGAAGCAGGAGATGCACAAAGCATGGCTTTGGCTTTGAAAGAACTCACAGTCTTGGTGTAGGGGTGAGATAAACTTGGTGAGCAGACAGCGGCTTTTTGGATGGGCTCCGGTGCGGTTTGAGTTCAGAGAAGGGAGACGGGTCCACATTGCTGGAAGCAGGCTTCAGGAGGGAGTGGTTTCTCACCAGCCTCCCATGCACTAATCTGGAGACACAATTTCTCCAAACATCTATGCTTGGGAGAAGCCATTTATTCTGTCATCTTTGTCACCTGGCATCTAGTGTTGTGCTTCTCAGCATCATCTTCCCATTGTGAGCCCAGTAGCGTACAGCTGCCTTTTTTTTTTTTAAATGAGTGTGGAGACAGCAAGAGAACACACAGCAGAGTTACCTGTTATGGCTGCAGAAAACCCACACCAGAGAGGTCCCCTCGGGAGCAGCCGTGGATGTGGCTTCGCACACCTCCACCAAATGAGTGAGCAGACTTTCTGCCGGAAGGTGTCATAGAGCTACTTAGGCAGGAGTGGACCAGAGTGTCCCATTGCAGATGTCGCCCCAGGGACAGGCGCCCATCTCTCTGACAGCTGGGACAGGGTTTCTTGTCCTCAAGGAAGGCTTTAGGGAATCATTTAATGAAGCACAGTACCTGATCTGCCAGGTCTCCAGAGAAGGATAAAGTGACCCAGAGGAAATGGTAGCATTCCTCCAGCAGCATCTGGGCACGTCAGCTAGTCCTGGGAACCCAGGGTTAAACATCTGATGAGGACTCATGCTGGGTCCCTTGGAGGTGATCACACTGCCGACACCATTTTCCCCTGGGGGACTCCTAGTGAAGTAGGGGCACTGTGCTCTGTACACAGAGCCCCCAGGTACAGCCCCCCCATCCCCTTTGTAGTTTAGATTGTAGATTGTTAAAGATTGAAGCATGCTGTGTAGAGTAAAGCTCACAGATCTTACGTGCACACAGCTTGATGGGGCTTTTAGATATGGATACATTCTGTGACCAGACAAGGCTGTGGGCTGATTCTAGCAAAAGGTTTCTTCACCTCCCTCTCAGGCAGTTCTTCTACCCCTCCCATTCTGCCCAAGAATTACTTTTGTCTGGTCTTCAACTTCCTATTAAGTGGAATCACAGAAAAAATATTCAATTATGTCTGGTTCTTCTGCTGAATATTGTACAATTCCGTTTTTTACTAATGAGAAAATTAGAAATAACTTCAGAGAAGCAGTGTGGCTTAAGGGTTTCACTTCTGTGGTCCTGTACTGTTTACCATCACACAACTCATCTGTTACCATCAGTCCATCCATCCACCCAAACCCATGTGGAGAGGTGGCTCTGTGTCGGAGATGGTTCCAGGGGCTGGACAAGCAGATAGGAGTAAATCACTCTGCCCTCAAAGATCTCCCAGTGTAATGGGAGAGAGATTTTAGGGGGATAATCAGGGTGTAGAACTCTGTAACAAGAAGTTCTGTTTGTATGTGGACTCTGAGAGGATAAGGAGGAGGGAGAGGAGGAGGAGAAGGAGGCTTTGACTGGAGGGCTCGGGGAAGAGAGGACGTTAGAATGAAATTTCATTATTGGACATTCTTCTTGTCTTTTCTTACCAATAGGGCTGCAGACTAAAAGGAAACAAAGTTAGGGTTATCTTCTTTGTATACCTTATAGGACCTTGTGGTCATCGATCTAGCAGGAAGTTCAGGAAACTTCCTGAATTCATGACCAGAAATGTCTTCTCTAAGAGCATGAATAGTACACCGAGAATGTTCTAACCAGGCAAAGAGCAGAAAAATGACTGGTTGCCATCTTGATTTGATTAGACAACTCGAAAGATCTAGGGCAAAGAACAGTTTTAGCAGAGTTCTTGGTGTGGAATCTTCTAGCTAGGGTAAACATAGGACCCTGTATGAATTTCTGAAAATTTTGTCTATCACTTTCCTCTCTAAGTAGGCAGGATTTTTTTTTTTTTTAAGATTTTATTTATTTAACAGAGACACAGCAAGAGAGCGAACACAAGCAGAGGCTTGTCTCCTCTCCCATGGAGCAGGGAGCCCGATGCAGGACTCGAGCTGAAGGCAGATGCTTAACTGAGCCACCCAGGCACCCTGGAATTTTTTTTGAAAAGATTTTATTTATGTATTTATTTGAGAAGGAAAGAGAGTGAGCACATATGAGGAGGGGGAGGGACAGGGAGAGAATCTCAACTGAGTGTGGAGCCCAACACGGGGCTCAGTCTCAGGACCCTGAGACCAAGAGTGAGAGACTTAACTGACTGAGCCACCCAGGTTGCCCCCTGCATGGGGATTTTTTTCAAGGTCTTATCATTCTGCCAGAGCATAAGAATACTTCAGCAGACATATCCCAAGGTGACCCCCTAAGGGGTATAACCCCTTTATAATATCCTTTTATAATCCATACTCTTGAGTGTGGCAGAATGTATTACTTGCTTCTAACCAACACAGTATGGCAAAGATGATAGGATGTCACTCCCATAATTATAGTATGTCAGTCTCTGCCTTAGCAGGTTGGAGAGATAGGGTCACCTGTGGACCTTGAAAAAGCTTACAGTCATATTATAAGACAGCCATGTGACAAAAAACTGTGGGTGGCCTCCAGGACCTGAGTGGCTTCCAGCCAATAGCCAGTAAGAAGTTGGGCCCCCAGTCCTTCAGCTGCAAGGAAATGAATTTTGCCAACAGCCTGAATGAGCTTGGCTTCTTCCGCAGTCAAGCCTGCCAGTGAGAATGCAGCCCGTCTGACACTTTGGTTTTAAGCTCGAGACTCTGAGCACAGGATCCAGCTAAGCTGTGTCTGGACTGTTGACCCATAAGAATTGCGAGATGATAAATGTGTGTCCTTCAAGCTCCTGAGTTTGTGGTGATTTGTTCCACAGCAGCCAGTAACTAACACACTGTCTGCCACCATTGACTGTGTCAGAACAGTCCCTTAGTGCCACATGGCTCTACAGACGTTCTGAGTCTGTTCTGCCGTACACAGGGTGCAGAGGTAGCCAACGAATCCCTTTCATGATCGCTGCTTAGCCTCTTATTTCACACTGTTGTGGGCTCTGACTTATCTGAGAAGTAAGCAAGGGCACCACACCGTTTAGAACCCAAGTTCACCTAGAACTAAGAAAGACCCCTTTTCTAACATTTGTCAGGCCTCAAGCAAGACTGCAAATGGATAGCAGACCATATGTCTAAAGAATGAAAGTTAAAACTCAGTGTTACATGTACTATGTTCTGCTACTTTGACAAATACACTTTCATAATAGGAAAATGCATGTAAAGCCATGGCCTTTATATCATTGAAAGTTGACAGAATATTAACGATAATGGAATTTGATTATTATTTTGCATGCTTGGGTATTCTGCTGCTAGAAAATGTTTGACTGGAATAATAAGGTAGACATTTAATGCTTAAATTATATATTTCATAAAATGTATTTTCTTATTTCATTTTAAGGAATCACTAATTATGTTGTTTATCATACTTGGTTTTCAGTTGACAAATAAGAACCTAAAGGATTAGGGGCAACTGACTGAGGTGGCTCAGTCAGTTAAGCTTCTGCTTTCAGTTCAGGTCATGATTTCCAAGTCCTGGGATTGAGCCCCTTGAAGGGCTCCCCACTGAGCAGGGAGTCTGCTTCTTTCTCTCCCCTTCCTCCCCATCAACCCCTCTACTCATGCACTCTCAAATAAATAAATAAAATAGTAAAAAAAAAAAAAAGAATCTAAAGGATTAAAAAATAAAATGTGTTAAATTTGAATGTATTTTCATCAAAATGTAAATTTAAAGTAATTAAAAATTTAAAATTAGCTTTATTGTATTCCTCTTATTTATTTTTCTTTTCTCTTCTTTTCTTTTTTAAAAGATGATTTATTTATTTATTTCACAGGCAGAGATTACAAGTAGGCTGAGAGGCAGGCAGAGAGAGAGGAGGAAGCAGGCTCCCTGCTGAGCAGAGAGCCCGATGCAGGGCTGGATCCCAGGACTCTGGGATCATGACCTGAGCCAAAGGCAGAGGCTTTAACCCACTGAGCCACCCAGGCGCCCCTTATTTTCTTATTTTTAAAAAAGATTTTTACTTATTTGAGAGAGAGAGAGAGAGAGATAGCAAGCCCACAGAGGAGGTATGAGAGGGAGAAGCAGAAGATACAGCCCTGTATCCCAGGATCCTGGGATCATGACCTGAACCAAAGGTAGATGCTTAACTGACTGAGACACCCAGGCGCCCCTAAAATTATTTTAAATGAAAGTTTTAAAAACATTTTTACTAAAATATTGAAAAATCTGTTAAAATTAAAAAGCAAAAATACAAATTATAAGTAAGTGCCACATTTTAAAGTAATTTAAAGAAGCCTGAATTGTTACTTAATTTCCTGAACCTCAGTTCAAGAGCTTATAAAATATTTTCCTAAAAATAGGATTCCTGGCTGGCTTAGTCAGTAGAGTGTGCGACTCTTGATCTAGGGGTTGTGGGTTTGAGCCTGAGGGTGGGGCTAGAGATTACATAAAAATAACACCTTCAAAAATATAACATCTTAAAGGAATAAAAATAAAACTTTGTAATTATAGCTTTTAAAGTCTGTCTGGTTGCCCGTGTAAAGAATCAGGGTCACATATCACGTATGTTGACTTCAGACCTACACAGAGGTGTGCAAATTTCAGAGGTCTATACGTTGTCTAATACGGCACGTTACTCCTCCGCTTTTGTATCTGACTCATAAATATCACACTAATCCAGCCGTGCTGCTAGAACCAAGAATCAGAAGATGAAGAAAGGCAAAGAAGGAAAGAAAGAAAAGAAAGTAGTTCTCCCACCCTGCTGGGAAGCAGCCCTTCTTCATTATGCAGAAATCTGTTGCATTGATGCTCTCTGAGAAGAAGGATTGGATGAGTTAATACCCAGTGCTGGCACTGCTCAGATTCTCCCTTGCTCTGAAGCTACAGCTCTTCCTGATGCTGCTGGCAGTGGCCAAGTCCCCAGTCTTTACAACATTTGGACACAGTGGCCTTTTGTTTTGAGGACTAAGGCAAGAGATACAGAGAAATGTGTCCCTGGGGCTTGAATGATGTTAGTCATGCCAGCGGATGTTCAAGGTACTGGTTATACTGTGTCCCTGGTCCTGAGTGACTGGGGTGTGTGTGTGTGTATGTGTGTGTGTGTTGGGAGACCTGGAACTTTCTGAAGTGCAGGGCCCAGTACACATGCCCTTCTTGCCTGAGTCCAGAGTGGGGGTACGCTCCTCCTATTATTAATAATTTAAACAATATAGACATTTACTTCCTTTTCACTCAGTCTTGCAAGCATTATACTTCATGACGGCGTGGCAGCTCCCAGTACTGAGAACCCAGGCTTTCTCTATCCTGTCGCTCCCCTGTCCCTCAGGTGTTGCCCTCATCTGCGTGGGTCAGGGTGGTTCCCTGGGATGTGCAGGTCAGCCAGAAGAAAGGGAAAAGGATGAAAAGCAAGGAAGGCCCCTCTTCTTGAGGGTTGCACCCTGAAATTGCAGTCATTAATTTTGGACACATCCCACCGTCCACGGGTGGCTGACAAACGTGGTCTTGCCCTGGGTGTCTTGAGGCTTAAGTGAGTGAACATATTTGAGAGGGCTTATAGATAGGACGCGTTTAATAATTGGGGATAATTTGGACCATCATCGTCATCATCAGCCTCTCTGAGGTTTCGGCTTTGGGCTTTAAGGCTTTGTGTCTCTGGGAGCTGTGGTGCAAAACAAAGGACACTTTTAGAAAGTGAGTAATTACCCGTGGGTTTTTCTTTAGGTCTTGCTTGGGCTTTTGCAGATTTTCTCAAACAGGGCACACTAGCATCAGTCCATTCCGGGTAAAGCAGTTTAAACATAAGTAATGTGTAGAGTTCTGTCATTCCAGAGGCAATACCGAAGTAGTCTTTTTAAACAGAGAAAACAGGTTCAATCTTTTAAATCAAGGAGAAAAATGATTCCATTTTTTAAAGTGGCACATGGCAGGAACTAAAGTACAGGGGTTGTAAAAGCACTCTTTTTTAACTTTTTGCATGTTCTCAGTTTTCATTTCCTTTCCTTTTTTTCTTCTTCTTCTTCTTTTTTTTTTTTTTTTACACTTTTATTTAAGTTCAGTTAGTTAACAGGCAGTGTCAAATTTGTTTCAGGCATACAATATAGTGACTCACTACGAGTGCACTCCTTGGTCCCCATCACGTTTCCCCATCCCCCACCCAGCTCCCTTCCAGGGGAACCCTCCGTTTGTTCTCTGTAGGGAAGAGTCTGTTTCTTGGTTTGTTTCTCTTTTCCCCCTCTGCTCATTTGTTTTGTTTTAAAAGCACTTTAAATAGTTAAAGAGAAAGATAAGCCCATGAGAAACCCCATGATACTACTTTTTGTCCAACTTGACTTTCCAGGGATTAAACCTGCCTTTGAGTTTAGACTCCTGCTTATTCCACTTTGTTAAACCCTTGACAGACTCCAGCCTGTACGACTCAGTAGCTCCCCAAGAGGGGCCACTTTTCAGCCTCTGTTGCAAAACTGATGAAGCTTTAGTGCCGAACCGGCCGGTCCTGGAGCAGAGAAGGCTTGGAGGTCATTGATCGCAGCTACCCTTGTGGACCAGTCCGATGTTACGCCGAGAATCCAGGGGCAGGAATGTCACAGGCTGTCTGATCCACCTGCCCATCAAGATTTAAAATCCTCTCTAGAATATTCCTTTCAAATCTTTACTCTGACTTGGAACCATAAGCCATTTACCCACTCCCCATCTGTCCCGTCTTCCAGCTTGGTAACTGTTCACGTTTATATTACCCTAAAACTGTAGCACCGAGTGCCAGAGTTGTCTTTTTTTTTTTTTTAAGATTTTATTTATTTATTTGACAGAGACCACAAGTAGACAGAGAAGCAGGTAGAGAGACCGGGGGGGGGGGGGGGCAGGCTCCACGCTGAGCAGAGAGCCCCATGCGGGGCTCGATCCCAGGACCCTGAGATCATAACCTGAGCCGAAGGCAGAGGCTTTAACCTACTGAGCCACCCAAGTGCCCCCAGAGTCGTCTTCATACCATCCTGACAGATCACCGCTTCTTCTTCTCCAGCATGTCCCATGAGAGGGAGCTCCCGGTTTCGTTAGGAGTCAGCCGTCCCTTGGGAGGAGAGCCCCAACTTACCTGCAGACTTTCTTCTTTTGGCCTGAAACTGTCTTTTCTGATATATATGTAAGTATGTGTATGTGTATTCCTGGCAACCCTTTTTACCCTCTGGATCAAATCGCCTACATCTCCAGCCTTAACATGTTCAGCTCTCCTCCCCCTGGCCCCCAGTCCTCAACACATGGTTACCACTCTCTCTCTGGGCTTCTTTGCTTTTGTTGAAGGTTGCTTATTAAAGCAAGTAAACCAAATTAGTTATTATCCCCTGCATCTGCTCTTACTGTCCCCCCCCCATTTCTTCCCCATTTCACTTTTTTTTTTTTTTAAAGATTTTATTTATTGTTTTGACAGAGAGAGAGAGTGAGAAAGGAACACAAACAGGGAGAGTGGGAGAGGGAGAAGCAGGCTTCCCGCTGGGCCTGGAGCCCCATACGGGGCTCGATCCCAGGACCCTGGGATCATGACCTGAGCAGAAAGCAGACGCTTAACGACTGAGCCACCCAGGAGCCCCTCTCCATTTCACTTTTAAAGCTGTACAGAATACTCCGAAAAAGGGTATGAGCAATATTGGGGAAAAATAAGAGGAAGAAGATACACAGGCTCAGAAGTTGCATTTTTCTCCATGTATTTCTGTAGTAAGATGGCTTTAAAAATTTTTTTTCCATAATAATTCAGATGTTAATCTGGGGTCCTCTGAGACCCTCAAGGCCTTTTCCAGTGGCCATTCCTGCATTTCAGATCTCATAGTAAAATTGGGGGTAAATACTGGATCTTCTATTTATCCCCGCTAAATTTCCCTTGTCTTGTGTTTTTGAATTATCTCTAAAATGTATCAAGGTACTTTTAAAATCTATTTCTATCTTTAGAAATGTTAGAGACCACAGGCAATTAGACACCATTTACAAGCCTGATGGGAAAGCATTTGCTTGGTTTGTAAGAGTATCATCATCGTAATAAAGTGAGCCCATGTGGAATAGGTGTTTGAAGAGATGGATCAAAAAATCCTAAACGTGGAGAGAAAATGCAAAGACCGTGCCCTGCAAAATACTGCCTGAAAGTCAGCGTGCAGGGCCACCTGGGTGGCTCAGTCAGTTAAATGTCTGACTCCGGATTTCAGCTCAGGTCATGATCTCAGGGTCTGAACTGCACATCAGGCTCCGTGCTGTGTGTGGAGTCTGTTTAAGATTCATTCTCTCTGTGTCCCTCTCTTTCTCTCCTGCTAAAAGAAAGGAAAGGAAAGTCAATATGCCAACATTTGACCTCTCTCGCTAGTTCAGTTACCAGTCTCTCCAAGACTGAGCCTCCCGGTTTTGGTAACTGCCTTGCTGTCGGGCATCTTTCTATGCCCCAAGGACGCATAAGTCATTCCATTTCTTACACAACAAGGTGAATATAAGTGCAAAATATACCATTTTTAAAAAAAGATGTTATTTATTTATTTGACAGATAGAGATTTCAAGTAGGCAGAGAGGCAGGCAGAAAGAGAGGAGGAAGCAGGCTCCTTGCTGAGCAGAGAGCCCAATGTGGGGCTCGAGCCTAAGGCAGAGGCTTTAACCCATTGAGCCACCCAGGCGCCCCAAAATATACCATTTTAATTAGGATATTCCCCTGCAAAAAGAAAGATCTCTGGGAAGGATCTCATATGTTGACTCCAATTTCTGTGAGCCTGGATTAATGTCCAGCCAGAGATTCCCAGCTCAAGGTATACGAGATCCTCCATGATGAACCGAATAGCCGGCGGTCCCGGTATCTGTTACTCCTTCATCAGAAAAAAACGAAATGAGCAGCCGTGGTTCATTTTTCTGTGAGTCAGTGTGATATTTACTCAACACATGAACTGGCTCATCAGAACTCAGGGGTTTACATTAAACTGGACTTAGAATCCTTGACTCACCCAAGGAGGTGAGCACATCTCAGTGACCACAGATGACTGCCCCCTCCTGCATCTTTTCAATAATGCTTTCTTCCTCGGTGCGGCCAACACACTCACGCTCATGGAACTCTCCCTTTGGGCATTATTTGTAGATGCTCCATCCTTTTACCAAAGCTGGGAGTTTAAGCCAAATTGATGTTTCTCTCTTTCCTTCCACAGTCCTTTCTCTCTGCATAAGCTTGGGGTTGTCCATAGGTCAACTGGCAGGAGGAGGACGCAGAGCTGGAGAAGCAGGGCCTGAGTACTGGCTCTCCCAAGGAAATGCAGGCTGTGTGACAGCTTTATTTGGGTTGGCAGAAGTATTCATGCATTGCACTTTTGCCGAGGCCTGATCACTTGCTGAATATTTATTTGTCCCCAAGATTATTTAGTTATCCTCAGGAATCTAAGCTCTCCGGCCAGCTTTTCTCCCTTGGCATGGGTTCCCAGTGGGGAATGTGACTGACCCCTTCTCCTTGCAGAAGGGGAAAGCAAAAACGGGACCCTGGAGGACACGGGACTTTGGCTGAAAGACAGCAGCAGAGTGAAGACTAGAACTTGCATCTTCTGATTGCAAATCCAGAGTTCTTCCTAGAATCTCTCAAACTTTGGGGAGCGTATAAGCCTGGAGGAACTTGCTTTTCATTAGACGCAGATTCTTCGGTCCCCTCTTGAAAAAATCTGGCGTGGATTCTGCAGGTGCTAAGATGACACTGGCCTATCAATGTTTACTTTGTGTGTTTTCACCCAGGGAGGGAAGTGGGGCTGCCCAGTTAGATATGAAAATCACTCGTTTTAAAAAATTACAGGACAGGGTGCCTGGGTGGCTCAGCTGGCTAAGCAACTGCCTTCAGCTCAGGTCATGACCCTGGAGTCTCAGGATCGAGTCCTGCATCGAGCTCCCTGCTCAGCAGGAAATCTGCTTCTCCCTCTGACCCTCTCCCTCTCTCTCTCTCTCGCTCTCTCTCTCAAGTAAATAAAATTTTAAAAAAATCTTTAAAAAAGAATTACAGGACAAAGAACGCAATGACATTAACATAACTTACAGAACGAAGAAAAATTCACCCATAGCCCAGCCATCTATCCCTCCGTCTTTGGAGAGATTATCCATATATTTAGGTAACTATTAGCCCAACAGTTCTGTCGTCTTATTTTTACTACATTTGAGCCAAGTAGGCTTTTTGTTATGCAACTTGCTAGGAACAGGGCCCTTGGAAGCTTGTAAAGAGGAAGAGCGGTATTTAATGTTACCGAACATTCACTTCATTACTGGTCATGGTGTTCAGTGATTTACATACACGCTTTCATTTAATCATAGCAAGGAGGTCCTATTATCTCCACTTTCCAAATGGGAAAACTGAGGCTTGGGAAGGATTAAGTAGCTTGTGCCAAGTGGGTAGAGAGCAGTAAAACAGACTCATACCCTCCGACTCTGGAGGGTGTGCTCTTTCTCACCTGCTGCTCTCCAGACGTGCCCGCGAAAGACAGAAGACACCTGGTCTTCAGGTACTCCTTTCCATGGGAAGGAGCCCCATCCAGAGGTCAGAAATAGCAGGTTTTAAAACGTGGGAAAGCTCCATGATGCTGGCGTGGGTAAGGGTAGAGAAGTACCTGTTGAGCTGGAAGCATTGAATAACAGGGAGGAAAATGGGACTTTGTGTTTTTTTGGCCGTTATAGGACTCGGGGGTGGGGGGCAGCGACTTGGTGATGTAAGTTACAGAGAACGTCCGTCTGCCACGAAGCATGCGTTTCTGCTGCACCCGCCTCCCAAGCTCATTCTCCGCAGTGCTGTTCATCAGCACAGCCGGGACCCCAAATGGCAGGAAAGACGGACGACGAGCTGGAGAATTGAGCTCTTAGGAATTCAGGGTCGAGCTCCCAGGAGCAAAATTTTCCCCCAGAAATGAAATCTCCATTATCCCCGGTAAGTCGGTTATTATAAAAGTTTTTCTTCCGCTTTCCCTGGAGTTTCTTCAATCTCTGCCTTCGCCAAGTATCCACAAGACTTTCTGTGTGTAGCATACATTTGGCAGTTAACCTTAGCGCGCGCCGTCGCTCTGCCTGCCGGGGACGGCAACGAGCGTTTACTGTCTTGTGTCCTGCGCTGTGCTGGTGGAACGTGGAGAAGTCCCTGCCATGGGGTGTTTATGGCCTCTCTGGGGAGACAGGCCATGTCCATAATACCAATTTACCACCCTAAGAGTGTACTGCGGGCTCAGTGAACTTCATTATAAGGAGAGGCATGACGAGGCGTGATGTCGACCTCAAATATAAAGGACAGGTGAAAAGTGAGCCAAACAGTTGGGTTGGGGGGGCCGTGGGGGAGGCCCTGAAGCCTGGGAGTGGCTTGGGGAAGCATGGCCTGTCCTTAGGCTAGAAGCAAGGGTGCCTGGAGCAGGTCTGTCTCCCTTCCTAGACCATAGCCCCTGGGAAGGGGTAGGGTCCAAGCCCATCTCTGCTGGGGGCCTGCCCTGGGCCCTGCACTCCTCCCTGGGAAGCAGGCTGTGAGAGAGAAAGGGCTTTTGTGGGGCGGGCTCCCGAGGACACACCGGGCTGGGAGGCCGCCCCGGTGATGGCCTCCTCTGGCCCCGGGACTAGTGCAGCTGGAGCGATCCTTCGGAGTTGCCCAAGTCAGAGGCCTTCAGACCCTCATGCCATTTTGCACCGCCCCCTCCGCCCCGCCGGGTGCGGTGGGCCTGGGGAAGGGAGTGTGACCTCAGCTCTGTTGGGGGGAGACAGTCTTTAGTGGTAGTGATGGGGGCACCTGCCCTGCCGTCGAGGCTGAAAGGCCTGCATTCCTGGAGGGGACCTGGGGGGTGTGTGCAGGGTCCATGGCTCTGGCTTCTAAACACTTGAGTGAGAGCACACACTGCCGGGGGGCCCTGGGTCCCCGGGTCCTCGACTTGGCGGCCGTGACAGAGGCAAGGGGCTCTGCAGCTGTGGCATTTATGAAGCAGTCATTTGCCAGGCCAGGCCAGACCGTCTGGTGAGTGGTTGAGGAGCAGCCCCACAAACTGCCAAGTGTCTGGGTTTAGGGCTTTAAAATAAGAACCTTATCTGTAATGAGAGTGAATGGCGGTGTTCCCACGCCAGTGAAGGATCTTTGGGGAGGAATTAGTGACCCGCAGGGTCAGATAAATGGTATCATTTCAGGTTCTGTCCCCCAAAGATGTTTTCGCTCAGAGGCTGAGCCCTTGGAGTATGATAAAGGGCTCCTGTATACACACAGGTAGTTCGGGAGACGCTAAAGAAACCTGACAGTACATAGTATGCCTCCTTTCCAGGAGTGGAAATAGCTCCTTTGGCATTATTGCTCGGCCTTTAAGAGAGCTGCAGGAATTAAGAAAGGGACATGTATTCTTTTTATTTGGTCACGGATGGGGGACATCTGCATGGAGTGAGGTAAGTTCCCTGAAGTCTCAGGTCAGGAAGGGGCTGATCCCGAGCTAGAACCTACACCAGCCAGGTCTCAGTGCTAGAACCACCGAGCTCCTTGGAGCCAGGGAGAGAAAGGATCTCAAAAGCATTATAAACAT
Organism: Mustela nigripes; assembly: GCF_022355385.1. Taxonomy (NCBI): domain Eukaryota; kingdom Metazoa; phylum Chordata; class Mammalia; order Carnivora; family Mustelidae; genus Mustela; species Mustela nigripes. The sequence continues at coordinate 68,016,412 of NC_081564.1, forward strand.
TGGGCAGCCATATAGACGTCTCTACAAATTCATTTTGACTCCTTTCAAATCTGTTTGTCCGCAGACTTTCCCATCTGTGTCAGTGGTGCCTCAGTCAGCCAGTCAAGCAAAAACTAGTAGGAATCTTTCTTCAGTGCTCCCTGCCCTCTTCTCTCACAGCTAAGGTGTTAGCAGATCTTCATTTCACTCCAGAATGTATCTCGTGTCTCTCTCCACCCCAACCATCAAGTCCAAGACCCCATCATCACCCACCTGGACCACTTCCAAGACTGCCTTACTGGTCTCCCCCCACAGTACATTCTTCACATTTCAGGACCCAGCTGGAGGGAGCTTACAATTTAGATCACACCACTGCCCTACAGGAATACTTAGTGGCTTCCTGGTACACCAGGATGAAGTTAGAGCTCCTCACAGTGACAGGACCCTGGGTGATCTGCCTCTTCAGCCTTTCCCCACATTTGGCTTACTTCGGTGTATACCAAACCAAAGGCTCCTGCCTCAGGGCCTTTGCATGTGTTGTTTTCTCTACCTGGATTCCTCTTCCTCCAACTGTTCATGGGGATGACTTCTTACCTTTCAGGTAAGGATTTCAGAGAGGTCTTCGGGCTAAAATAATCCTTTCTCTTGAGCTATGTTATTATATTTTGTCCTCTCGATTTCCTTCACGGCTCTTATTGCAGTCTGATTTTTTTTTTTTAATCTTTGTTTTGTTATGTGTTGTCTGTCTTCTCTCACTGCTGTCCAGGTTCCTTCCACTGGAGCAGGAACATCCCAGTGCTTATATAATGATGGGAATATAGTAGGGTTATAATCAGCATATGGTAAAAGAATGAATGAATATATGAATGTATGGGTTCTTTAGTGCCTGGTGTATAAATGGAAGCAGAATGCAAGAACATCAGAAATTATGATTCCCTGATTACATTCGTAGAGATTTGTTCATTAAGTTATCATTTGCCAATATTGAAAGTTCTAAGAGGGTACACTAGTTAAAGGAGCACATGAGTAAATGTTAGTACTCTATTTGATGATTCTGTAGAGCTGTTAAGTGATGTATCAGTCTCTTCATTCGAAGAATTTTTTATAGTATATTGCTTATAAAATGGCATATACCATATGATTGTAGTTTCCTTTAAAAAAAAAAAATGTTATCCTATATGTACCGCAAATGTTAGAAGGATATGAGGCAGGATTTTCTGGGGCATTAGGGTCATTCTTTTGTTTTTCTTACCTTTATTATCTGATTTTTATGCAGTGAATTTGTAATTTTTATTTTTTAAGTTTTTTTAAAAAAAGATTTTATTTATTTATTTGACAGGGAGATCACAAGTAGACAGATGCAGGCAGAGAGAGAGAGAGGGAAGCAGGTTCCCTGCTGAGCAGAGAGAGCCTGGATCCCAGGACCCTGAGATCACCACTTGAGCCCAAGGCAGAGGCTTAACCCACTGAGCCACCCAGGCGCCCCTGTGAATTTGTAATTTTTAAAAAGCAGCAATTGTTTTTGCTGCTTTTTAAACATGGCAGTGGTGAGTCCTTTTGTGAAGCAGAGAATGAGCACCATATTTTGCCTCAATCCAAGTTTTTCTACCTAGGTTTACTTGCTTTTTGTAAATAAACTCTTTGGAGTTTTGTAGAGGTGGTGGTGGTGTTCTTGATGTTAATATTGTCTGAAGACACATCCTGTTCCATATACGCAGGTGTCCCTCCTGGAGGGCCCTGTCTGGAATGCTCTTCCGGCGCGGCGTCCTGGGAAGTTCTGGCCGCCTCTAGGTCTAAAGAGAACTGTGTGTTCAGAAAATGACACTTGAGAGCACCCAGTGGCGTGCTTAAAGGGTATTGAGTCAGCTGTAAGTTTTGTCAAAGCACACAGCTGGGCTGGAGCGCCCTGTCTTCTCCCTCAGCCTGTGGCACTGAACTCCCATCTTCATTCACTCTCTGGGGTGCCTGGAGGATGAAAAGTATCTGGAAACGAACTTGCATCCCTGCTGACTGGCGCTCACTTCAGCACACCCATGTGAGAAGCTGAAGCCCAGGCTGCCCTAGAAACTCGGCCAGCTCCATGCTTCCCTGAGCTGACCCGGGGCACCAGAGAAGAGGCTGGAGAGGTACAGGGGCCCTAGAAACTCAGCCAGCTCCGTGCTTCCCTGAGCTGACCCAGGGCATGGGAGAAGGGGCTGGAGAGGTGCAGGTTTGGAGGAACCAAGGCTGGCCCTGGAGCATGCCTGGTCTGCCCCAGGAGACCTCAGGGGACTGAGTCTTGGGTGCCTGGAATCCTGGAATGCTTAGGGAGAGTGAAAGTGCTGGCATGGAATGTGGCTGTAAATCTTCAAAAAGAGTCATAGCATCGGTCAGCAGTGTCGCTCTTGTGCCAGGTTCTCCCTGATGTCCGGGAGGCTTCGCCCCATTCCCCAGCCAGCCCTGTGCCCAAGTGGCTGCTTGCTAGTCTGAGTGTTGATGTCCTTCATCAGGTAGGAAAACCAGCCTCCTGGCTATCCCCAGCAGGGATCAATCTGCTAGACAAATGGGTGTTTTCATTAGGCCCTGTGACTGAGCAAAGGAGGGGAGAGCATTACCATTCCAGCTCAGCTCTCTTGCCTCCTGCCCTAGTCTTGGCCAAGTGGCTTCCATTTCAGCTCCTGCTGTGTTTCCTTAGCTGGATGCTGCTTGGACCTCCCCCTAGGGGTACATTCTAAAAGCAGAAAGCTGACAAAAATCATTTGAGGAGGGTACAATGGATAACAATGGCCCAGTGAAGCCACAGGCACTCCCTTCTGGAACATTCCTTCTTGCTTCCAACCCATCAGCTTCAGTCAGTCTGGGCTCTGGAGGAAGGAGAGGTTTCAGCCATATTTCCTACTCCATGTCAAGTCTCAGCCTTGAAATCCTGATTTTAAAATGGAACCAAAACACTCTACCACTAGGGTACAGTCACACTTCAGTCAGCTGCTTGTAATGGCCTGCGTTTAGGGCTTACCGTGTTCTACACTCTTCCTCAGGGTGACCTGGCAACGGGGTGAAGTGAGGCCCATGAGGTCCAGGACTTGAATCAGACCCCATGCCCGTTCTGTCTGCCCAGGACTGATACAAGGATAGGGTCTCACTTGGCCATGAGTTTGGATGGTATTTACGGGCTACACCAGAGACCTGGGTGCATAGGGTGCTCTCTCCCAGTTTCCTGGGGAGACTAATGGAAGAATTTTCATGAGGTTAGTGACACAAGTCTAGTGATGGCGGCCTTCTCCCTCAGGTGTTCCATTCTGAGTGTGAGCACAGGCCTGGGAGTGTGCGTGGTGTTGGCAAGAGATGGTAGGGGAGGTGCTCCAGGCTGTTCTCTAAGGGCAGAGGAAACAGAGATTTTGTCACTGGGGAAGGGGCTTCCCCCAGGCCACCCCCACCCATCTGTCCCCAGTGGTGACTTCTGACCCTCCATCTGAGGTGAGGCTCCTGGGTGTGGAGGTTGGGGATCAGGGAGGCTTGGTTTCCACTGCAGCTCTCCCCAGATGCCAAGTGGCCGCTAGCTCAGCTAATTGGCAAGAAAAGGAGAAGCAAAAATAGTGAAAATCTGTGAATTAATAAAACAGCCTTGAAGCAACCGCCAAAATGTGTATACAAATCATGAAGTAATTAGAAGTGTGAAGAATACGATCGGGTTGACTGTTTCCAAATCCAGCATCTGATCGCGTTAGGAGGCCAAGGGCTGGCAGGCCACGGGGAGTACGAATTCTTTCCATCGAATTTGATCTTGCCTCCCCCAGCTGGGATTTCTTGAAATCATTTCAGGGCAGTTTCCTTGGGATCTGCTAGACCTTCTGAAAGCCCTTTAAGTACATGCAACATCTGGGCCCAGTAGCATCTTCTGTTTTAGAATAAGACTTTAACAGGGGGTGCGTATGTGGCTCTGTGAGTTAAGTGTTTGCCGTCAGCTCAGGTCATGATCTTGGGGTCCTGGGATCGAGTCCCACATCTGCCTCCCTGCTCAGTGGGGAGTCTGCTTCTCCCTCTCCTCCTGCTGGTACTCTCTCTCTCTCTCTTGCTTATTCTCCCTCTCTCTTTCAAATAAATAAATAAAATCTTTAAAAAATAGAGTAAGTCTTAAAGGTTTCACAGAGGGGTTTCTGGATCCATGGTCTTATTTAACCTCACTGTCACCAAATATTTTTTTAAGAAGATTTATTTATTTATTTCAGGGGGTGGTCAGTGAGGGGAGGGGCAGAGGAAGAGAATCCCCAGGCAGACACCATGCCAAGTGCAAAGCCCAACTCGGTGCTTGATCCCAGGACCCAGAGACCATGACCTGAGTCCAGATTACGAGTCAGCCATCCAGCCAGCTGAGCCACCCAGGCACCCATCACTGTCACCAAATTATTTTTAGGTCAGTATTTTTCAGGGGAGGAAACCAAGGCCCAGAGAGTGCAGTGCTATAAACCCAACTCCAAGAGCTCATCAGTAACAGAACCTGGGTCTCCTCTGACCCCTCCAACCTCTCCTCTTCCCACTGTGTCCTTCCTTTGGACCCTGCTGTGCCCCTCAGCAGTGCTAGGTATTCCTGTCTCCTGATGGTCAGCCACCTGCTCTTCTGTTGGCCTATGTTATTAAATGCAGATAAATTGTTCAACCCATTTGTTTGATTAGTAAACTAAGGCTTGGGCAGTTAGCTGTTTGTGGATTTTAATTTCATTTTATATCCAGACTAGATTGGGGAGGAGAAAAAGGTCCATTTTCCTTAACTTTTTTGGCAACTCTTCATGTGAGGATCTTGCAGAACTTCAGGCTTGTGTGGATGGACAGAAGCAATGTGTGATTAGAGTTTTCATTGTTCCGCCTTGTTCTTTCTGAACCGTGGGGACTTTTCTAAGAGGAGGTGCTCCCATTCAGTAATTCAGGGGAGGGCATCGTTCAGGGCCCACAGGCTGCTTGCTCTGGGTTAGGGATTTTGAGAGCAGAAATCAGAGCAGAATCCTGAGAGAGTCGTGTAACGAGCTTGACGTGGGTTGTTAATTCCCCAACCGGTATTGAAAGCTCCTGGGAGGATGAAGTTTACACGGTTTACAGCCAGATTGAGCAAACAACAGTGTGATTAAGTTACACGCGTTAGTTGGCTCCATAGCCAGAATAGAAATGTACGTGTTAATTTGGGATGGAAAGTTTTCAGCACAGCAGTGGCTGCTTGCACAGACTTGTCTCTGGTCCTCAGGTTGGCCCAGAGCAAAGCCCTCTGTGGGAGAGGAGATTGGGGGAGTCAGGAACAGGACCGGCTATGGAATTTTTTTTTTTTTAAAGATTTATTTATTTATTTATTTGACAGGGAGATCACAAGTAGACAGAGAGGCAGGCAGAGAGAGAGAAGCAGGCTCCCCGCCGAGCAGAGAGCCCGACACGGGACTCGATCCCAGGACCCCGAGATCATGACCTGAGCCGAAGGCAGCGGCTTAACCCACTGAGCCACCCAGGCGCCCCCCGGCTATGGAATTTGAGGGGCCCAGTGCACAGCAAAGATGCGGGCCCCTTGCTTGAAAAGTGTTAAGAATTTCAGAACAACAGAGTGTTAAACCAAGTGCAAGGTCCTCCTGAGTGTGGGTGGGAGCGTGGGGGGACAGCCCAGGGCAAACATCCTTGAAGTTGGCTCCGATTGAAGCCCCTGGAGAAGGGAGGCCTGATCCGGGGCTGTAGCAGTCTGTGTGCACCACATGCCACTCACCTGGAAGGCTGGACGTGGACGTGATTCAGCTGATATTTCTGGAGTCATGCAGATGCCCCAGCTCCAAACCAAGCTGCTGGGATTCAGCCGTGAGCAAGCAAGAGCCGTGGGGTCCCTGGTTACGGCCGAGGGCTCTGGCGTCAGACCATCAGCTCAGAGACTTTGTTTGCTTTTTTAATTGAAGTGTAATTGACATACAATATCCTATTAGTTTCAGGCGTACATCTTAGTGATTTGATATTTTTATACATTACAAAGTGATCCCCGTGGTAAGCCTAGTTACCATCTGTCGCCACATGAAGTTACTACGGTATTACTGGCCATGTTCCCTGTGTGTATGTTGATCCTCATTACTTACTTATTTTTTTACTGGAACTTTGTACATCTAATCCCCTTCACCTATTTTATCCCCTGCAAGCCGTCTTCTTTCTGGTAACCAAGTTTGTTTCCTGTGCCTCTGAGCCCATTTCTGTTCTGCTTTATTTGTTTTGTTTTTTAGATTCCATATATAAGTGGAGTCATACAGTATTTGCCTTTCTCTGCCTGACTCACTTCACTTAGCTTAATACCTTCTAGGTCCATCCATGTTGTCACAAATGGCAAGATCTCCTTCTTTTTTGTGGCTGAATAATATTCCATGGTGTGAGTGTGTGTGTGTGTGTGTGTGTGTGTGTGTGCGTGTGTGTGCGTGCGTGTACCACATCATCTTCATCCATTGATCTGACACTTAGGTTGCTTCTGTATCTTGGCTGTTGTAATCACGACACAGTGAACATAGGGGTGTGTTCTCTACCAGTTGGTGTTTTCATTGTCCTCAGCTAATACCCAGAAGTGGAATTGCTGGACTATAAGATAGTTCTGTTTAATTTTGAAGGAACGTCCATACTGTTCTTCACAGTGGCTACACCCATTTACATTCCCACCAACAGTGGTATGAGGAGGGTTTCCCTTTCCTCCACATCATTGCCAACACCTGTTATTTTTTGTCTTTTTGATAATGGCCAATCTTAGAGGTATGAGGTGATGTCTCGTTGTGGTTTGGATTTACGTTTCCCTGAGGAGTGATGCAGAGTGTCTCTTCAGGTGTCTGTTGGCCGTCTGTAGGTTTTCTTTGGAGAAATGTCTATTCCAGTCTTCTGACCATTATTCAATGGTGGTTTTTTTTTTTTTTATGTGAAGTTGTGTAAGTTCTCTATGTAGTTTGGATATTAACCCCTAATTGTAGGTATGATTTGCAGGTATCTCCTCCCATTACGTGCATTGCCTTTTGGTTTTGCTGATGGTTCCTTTGCTGGGCAATCTACAGATTTAGTAGAATTCCCATCAAAATAAATAACACTGACATTTTTCACAGAACTGGAACAAGAAATCCTAAAATCTTTATGGAACCACAAAAGACCCCAAATAGCCGAAGCAATCTTGAGAAAGAAGAACAGAGCTGGAGGGATCACAGTCCCAGATACCTACATGATAAACTACAAAGCTGTAGTAATGAAAGCCATATGGTCCCGGCACAAAAATAGACACATAGATCAATGGAATAGACTAGAGAGTTCAGAAATAAACCCACACCTGTATAGTCAGTTAATCTACAACAAAGGAGGCAGGAATATGCTATGAGGAAAAGACCGTTTCTTCAACAAATGGTGTTGGGGAAACAGGACAGTCACGTGCCAAAGAGTGAAACTGAACCACTTTCTTACACCATACAGACAAATAAAAATGGATTAAAAACCTAAATGTAAGAGCTGAAACCATAAAACTCCTAGAGGAAAACAGATGCAGTAAGTTCTTTGACATCAGTCTAAGCAGTATTTTTTGGATCAGTCTCCTCAGGTGAGGGCAGCAAAAGCCAAAATAAACAGAAGGGATTACATGAAGCCAGAAAGCTCAGAGAGTTTTAAGAGTTCCACCTAACCCCTGTCTGTTTCCTGTCTGTAGATGGGCTGTGTAATAATAATGGCCACCTCTGTCGTGAGGACTAAGCACCGTATCAGGCACGTGCAAGTGTCCAGGCACATGGAGGGCTTTAATGAATGTTTGAGAAGACAGGTCAACAGTGATGTGTGATGGGAAGCCATGGGAGTGCACAGAAGGAACGAGGGGGCAGGCTTGGGGACGGTCTGCCTGGCTGCTGGGTCCTGGCTCCTGGCTGTGTCGCTTTTGTATGGGTACTGAGACATGGAGGTCGTGGACCATCGAGCCCTTTCCTCCTCTCCCTCCCTCTAGAGCAGCCAGTCATCTCCATCCCTGGAGATCCGGAAGTGCTCTGGATGTACCTGCTGAACTGATCTGGCCCCTCTGTCCATAGCAGCCCCTCCTGACCCATCCCCTAGGGTCCTGAGATTCTGCCCTTTTCTAGTCCTGCACCTGCCAGGTTCTTAGTGATTGTGGGTAATACCCACGTCTGACCGTACCTGCCTTGTTGGCCATGCTCCCTCCTGTCCCTCCCTTATGCAGAACCAGCTTCTCTTTCCCATTCCATCGACCTCCATGTGTGTTTCCTCCCCCTGAGAGCCTCGTTTGTCTTTGCAGCTTCAACTGCATCCCACAGACATGGACTGAGTGCCTCTCTTTACGACCCTTGTGGAGCAAAGGACAGTTGATCCTCATTATTCATGGATCCCATATTTGCTCATTGCCCCTCCCACTAGTATATATTTACACCCCAAAGTCTATATTCATGGTGCTTTCACGGCTGTTTGTGGACATGTGCAGAACAGAATGGCAAAAAATTTATGTCGCCGTGTGTGTGTGTGTTTCCGGCTGAGACCCAGCAAGGCCGCACCCTGCCTCCCTGGTGCAGCTCTCCTACTGTGAGTGAGCATTCTCTCTGCACTCTACGTAATGGCGCTTTGGTGCATTTTTGTGCTTTTTGTTAATGATTTCACTGTTTAAAATGGCCCTAAGCATAGAGCCGAAGCGCTGCCTGGTGTTCCTAAACACGAGAAGGCTGTGATGTGCTTGACAGAGAAAATCCGTGTTGAGACAGCCTCCTTCAGGCATGCCTCACTGTGCTGTTGACTGTGAATTTGCTGTTAATGCATCGCCGGTATGGTACAGCCAGAAAAAGGAAGGGGGAATTCACCAAGTGTATGCGAGGCTGCTCCCTTGTTTGGACCAGCAGCTCACAGTAACTTAACCCTGTATTTCCCTGGGGAGCAGTGGTTCTGTAACCACTAATTCAGTGTTTGTGGAGACTTTAGAGAATATAAGGGCAGTCATACTAAGGATCAACTATTAAAAAAAAAAGATGGAGTTTCTGCTAAGTGCTAGACATCGTTCAAACCCCTTTGGTGCTTGGTGGCTTCCCACTTCAGCCAGCCCCGTGCTTTCTCTGGTCCTGTGAGCTCATTTTGCATGAGTGTCTGCCTGTTCTATTTGAGACTCCATCAAACCCTGCCTTCTGATGCCTTTTCGTTGTTATTTTAACTCTCCTGTGGCCCCTAGATGGGCAGTTAAGTCCTCTCAGAGCAGAAAACCTTTGTCTCTCACAGCGTCTTTCCTGGGGAGGGAGGCGATGAGGGTGTGCCAAAGCCAAAGCTGGAGAAATTGCTTGAATGGAACATGCTTACAGATAGATCCTAGACACAGTAGGAAATCCGTGACAGAACCCGTCACAGAGGACAGGGTTCAGAGTGCCTGCCTGGTCAGAGTTGTGAGATTTAGAGATGTTTGTAAAAGCCCCAAATAAACGTCAAAAGTGCCATGTAAGTATTAGATGTTCTTTGCTGTGGACATCTGTGGGTGGTCCCATAAAGAAGGGATCATCAGGGGCAGGGGGTGGGGAGAGTGGGGGTTGCCGGTCATCTCCAGGCTAGTGGGGCCTTGTGTGGCTTGGAGGGGCTTGTTTGTCACCTTCAGCCAGGACCCCATTGGGTCAAACCCTCCAAGTACTTCCTGCTGCTTAGGGAAGACAAGCTTCAGATGGCCCTGGGTTGGATGCCCTCGAGCCTAACCAGGACTGCTTCTCCTCTTGGCGCAGGCCGTTTGTTTTCCCGTCAAGTGTCACATGACCCTGAGTGGTAAAGGCTGGGGGCTTCCCTGCCCAGATACTGTAGGGAATCTCAGGAGCCAGAAGTGGCTTCCTTGGCCGGCAGCAGAGCACGTCCGCCTGTGTTCTTGTATTCATTCGGGAGAAGTAAATTCTTCCTGTTGTTGTTGGATTTCTACATAATTAGATCTGCAAGGTTTTTCTCTGGTTTGTCAGAATCTACCATCCCTAGTACTTCCCTTTGGAACTAAGTCACTTTGGTGTCCCCTGTGCCTGTGGTATTTCCCTCACCTGCTTTTTGGGATTCTTTTACATCCTGTCATCTTCTGTCTCACTGTGGATGTTTATGAATAAGATTAAGCATCTTCTGGACTTTCATCATTCCCTGAACACAGAGACTGGGTCCGGTTTGATTTTTTATATGTACCACTGTACCTAGTACAATACCCCAGGTGTCATAGATTTATTATTATTATTACCACCTATTGACCTGGTGGAATAGTTTGATGAAAGTATAAACGGGTCACGGTTCTACACCAGGGTCTCTGAGGCAGTAAGGAAAAGGATGTGTCGAACTCAGACTCACACTCCTCAGCTGTCCCAGGCGTCTCTGTGGCAGAGAAGAATCTGCTCAGCTCTTCTCTATTCTGTGGTGAGGGAAGAGGCAGGTTGTGACATGGAGTAGGACTCAAGAAAATCCTTCTCGAGTCTAGAACATCGCCATGGGCACTGGGAGGTCCCTTTCCCTGGAAATCTTTAGGGAAGAGTGACCTCCATGGGTCTGGAATTGTTGCGTGGGAAATGGGGGCCTGCCTGTGATGGGACAGCTTCTCAGGCAGCCACGACTGAGCCCAGTCAGAAGGGTCCATAGAGGTCCTCCTCCTTTTAGCAGCAAGCAAATACCCTAGTGACTTAAGTAGTATAACACACATTGGCTCAGAGAATGTTCTAGTGCCACTCTAGTACACTTGATAACACATGGGCTTCTGAGGGTTCAGTTCTTGTCAGTGGCCTTCCTTTGTTTAATGGCTTCTCAGGCCAAGACACTTGGGCACGATGCTGCCAGATTCATCTCACTGAAACTCCTTGATCCTATCCCTCAGAAACCCTAAGTGGCTTCACACTGACTAAGGGATAAAATCTAAACTCTTTAACTCTTACTCTAAAGTCCTTGAGGTCAGATACTCCTCACGAGTCTCCGCAGGGCAGATGATGTGGCCTGTGGTGGAATGACAAGTGGACTTGATTTTATTTATGGTCACTTCTGGAGAATCGCGAGGCTAGAATCGTCTGTTAGCTCCTTCTCCATCCTAAGGAGCGCAGCCCACCACATTGACGGCGGGGGCGTTGCAGTGCTTATAATGACATAAGGGCATTTGGAAGAACTCAGGGAGCCCTGGGCAGGAAACGTACAGTTTGAGTTGAGGGGGAAGGGCTGGGGGGAGACAGTCGTTTTCGAAGCTGAAGTTCAGGATTTGTTTTTGTCAGATGCCTGCCCCTCCCAGATCCGCCTTTTCCTGTCTCCCAGATGCCTCATTTCTCTCTTTTCCAAACAGGCCGAATGGATCCCGGCGGCTCCCTGCCCAGCAGCCTGCAGCAGAGATGAGCGGGAATGTTCTGAGCAGTGCTGGGCGCTGCTCCTGAATGGGGTGTGGTGTGTGCCCCTGGCACGCTTACTGAAGTGTTGTTTGCCTGGCACAGGCAACTTCGGCCTGGCTGTCAGGTTCTCTTCTTTCCAGGAAAATTGAGGAAGGTGTGCGCTCAGACCTCAGAGTTCAAGGGCAAGATGTGTTCAGTTCCAGGAGGGAGAACTCTTGAGCGGTCCATTGTCGTGACTTGGAAAGAGGAGTAAACACCAGCTATCTCTTGCTTCTCTGATGTTTCTAGGCATTTATTTTGTTCCTTGGTTATTAGCATGGATTACATCTTGCCTTGTGTTCTCTTTGAGTTCTATCTTGTATTAGAACATCACCTCTTAGAGAAGGGATCCTCTGTGATCCAGTTTTCATTCTCCCGCAGGCGTGAGAGGTGTGTTTCTGTGTGTCGTGGAGGAAAGTCTGATCTGAGACAGAGAGGCTCAGCTCTTAATAAGGGAGCCAGGGCATAAGTAGGAACCGGGAATTACGTAGAATGCATGTATTTTGATTTAATAATGAGAAAATAGTATTCCTATGATATCACATGCTTTAGGTTTTCTGTTCTAAATCCTTAAGGCCTAAGGTCATGAGTCTTGCTGCTTCCCCTTTCTATGGGATGAGGCATGGGCCACCCTGGGTCTCGTAAGCTCCGGGGCTCTCAGTCCTGACCACACGCTAGATCACCAGGGGAGCCCATAAACACCCCGTTAGCTGCGACTTGGGCGGCAGGATCCGGGCATCCGTGGTCGCTGGACTCCCGGGTGATTCCAGTGTGTGGCTGAGGCTGAGCATGAGCCACTTGAGGGCAGGGAACCTGTTTTGTTCCTTGTGTTTTTTGCCAGGGCTGCCTAGGGCTGCTTGGCACAGGGCGAGTAGTCAGCAGATGTCGGTGCCTCCTGTCCATGTCTCCTCATGGATGTCGCGTAGCCTCAGTGTGATTCTCAGACCGACCCCGGGACCCACCCCTCATCCGAGGATCCTGTCTCGGGATCAGCATCCCTGTCTGTCCGGCAGTCCAAGCCAGAAACGGGTCTGTCTGGGATCCGCTGGCCTTCCCTCCCTCCCACTCCAGGTCTTCACTGTGCTTGGTGACTTGGCATCCTAGGTAGCTCTCATCTCTGCTTTGAGTCCCTTGCTCAGCTGCACATCCTAATCCCGCCGACCAGCTTCAGGGCCCCGAACCACTTCAGAAGCTCCCCAGCCCGAGCTGCCTGAGCGCGGGCCCTCCCCGGCAGTCCATTCTCCACGCCGTAGTCTTCTCTGCCAAATACAACTGTGGTCTCATGGTCTCTAGACAAAAACCCGTCAGTGACCTACTGCTGCTGTTAGGAAAGTGCCTTCCTCAGTCCGGTGGACAAGGCCCCACGGTCCTGCCTTTGCGGACCAGCCCCAGACTCCTTTGGTCCTGGAGCTCTGGGAACAGATGTGACTGCTGGCTTCTCTCCGGCAGGGGCTGCCCCTTCTGCCTGAGCCCCCGCTAATGGCTCAGAACAGTGCAGTCACATACACACTCCACGAGGCGTGTCTGCTTTGCCCTCTTCTCAGCAAACTCAGCAAATGGACTGTGGGTCTGTTAATAGCCACATCCATCAGTTGCTTTTCTAGGAGAATCTTTTGATGCTTCCTTAATTTTTCAGGTCTGGTCCTAAGGCGTATCTTCTGTCCTGCCCTTGGGTCCACAAGGACTTTCAGGAATTGCTCTCTTTTGTTTTGAATCCTATGCCTCAGTGTCCTGTGACCCTTTCGTGTGTTCGTGCTGGTGCACTCGCAGCGATGCTCGGAGGCGGGGGTGCGGCTGGTGCCATGTGTGTCCCTGTGGGCAGATGAGGGTCTGGGCTGAGGGTCACAGTCCCCATGCCCACCACAGCCTCCTGGATGCCTTTCCTTCATTGCATGCCCTGCTCTCACCGTAAAAACAAAAACTAAACTTTAGTTTAGAAACTAAACCTTGCAGCCAGATACTTGTTTCATTGAGCCTCCACCAAACAACAGAACATGGAGAAGATCTCAATTACCTGGTTTTGTGACCTTCAAAGACGTTCCTCATGTCTGGACCTCACGTTCCTGAGAAAGTGAAGTTTGGATGAGATTATTAAGGATCCCTCAGTACTGTTAAGGATCCCTCATTATTATGATGTTAATAAAAATAATGGTAATAACGATAGTAGTAGTCATACTAGCTAATGTTTTTTGGGCACTTGCCATGTGTCAACGCTGAGTATCTTATGTTGTCTAGGGGAAAAATGAAGTGTTTTTCCTTTATTGTCACTCAGCACTTCTGAAGCTGGATCGGGGGAAGGGGTTTTTCCCCATACAGACCAATTCTGTAACACCAGTGGCTTGTTCTACAATTCAGTTCAATTCTGACACCATCCACCCGGAGCTGGGGTCCAGTTGTGCAGGTAAAGGGCTCGGTTGCACAAGACCACCCCTGCTCCAGACACCCGGTCCAGGCCAGCTTGTCACCTGTGCTTCTGAGCCACTGGCTATCAGTCAGAAGTTCCCATGTCTCCCTACTTGGGTCCCATTCATTCTCTAGACCAGCTCACAGAACTCAGGAAACCAGTACTAGATTTCTGCTAGTACAAAGGGTATTAAAGGGTGTGAATAACAGCCAGATGAAAATGTACCTAGAGTGAGGTCTAGAAGGATCCTGAACACGGGAGGTTCTGTGCCTGTGGGGTTTGCAGTGCCCAGCCTCCTCACACGTGGACGTGTTCTTGTTCACCAACCTGGAACACTCCAAACCCCACACTTGGGGGATTTTTATGGAGGCTTCATCACGTAGGCATGACCTATCACTAACTTCACTCTTAACTCCCCTCCCCTCTCTGGGGATTCGGGGTAGGGGGGCGGGTAGTGGAGGGGCTTGGGAGGCGCTTGAAGTTTCCAAGCCTCTGATTATGGCTTGCTTTTGCTGGGCACCAGCTCTCATGCAGGAGCCTACCAAGAGTTGCCTCCTCAGAACAGAATTTCCTGTCACACAGGAAATTACAAGGGTTTTAAGAGTTCTACATCAGGAATTAGGATCACAGACCAAACATTAGCAGGAATTGGGTGCTGAGACCCAGCAGAGTGTAACTATCTCCTATTATTTTGCATATGTTTGTAGCTCATTTTAAAATTCTTTCATCCCCTCTACAAGCATACAAAGTAAGGATTTCTGTGGTTCCATTTTATAGATGTTGAAACTGAGGCACAGTGAAGTTAAGCAGCTCGCTCAAAGCCACAGAGCCAGGAAATGATGGAGCTGGGATTCAAACCCAGGAATGCTGGCTCCACAGCCCCCACTCTTCACGAGCTAGAGCGGAAGACCAAGACTGGGCTTTGGAGTCCAGCAGGTCTAGTCTGAGGACTAGAGGTCTAGTCTCTCTTTCCAGTTGTCTCTAGCCAGGCTACTTCCATACACCTGTTTCCCCATATATAAAATAAGAGTAATACCTGTGTCAGAATGTATCCATTTGCTTGGGCTGCCATAACAAAATGCTTTCTCACCATTCTTGAGGCTGCAAGGTCAAAGTCAAGATGTCAGCAGGGTTGGTTTCTCCTGAAGCCTCACCCTGGGCTTCAGACCACCACTTGCTACATTCTCATGCGATCGTTCCTCTGTGCTAATACACATCTGTGTCCTAACCTCTTGTTTTTATAAGGACACAAATCATATTGGGTTGGGACTCAATCACCATTTATTTATTTGTTTTTAAAGATTTTATTTATTTATTTGACAGATGGAGACCATAAGTAGGCAGAGAGGCAGGCAGAGAGAGAGGAGGATGCAGTCCCTGCACTGAGCAGAGAGCCCGATGCGGGGCTCGATCCCTGGACCCTGGGATCGTGACCTGAGCCGAAGGCAGAGGCTTTAACCCACTGAGCCACCCAGGCGCCCCTTAATCACCATTTAAAGACCCTGTCTCCAAATACAGTTACGTCCTGAGGTACTGCGGGGTTAGGACTTGAGCACATGCATAGGGAGGAGGGAGACAGACTTGGGCCCATCACAAGAGAGGTCTGTGTGTCCTCAAGGACGTCGTGTTGTGTAAAGTGCCTGACCTTGTACAGGTACTCCGTTAATTCGGGGTCCTTCCCTCCCTGACACCTCTACTTCATATCTACCCCGTTCTTCCTGGATGATGATGAGATGTGATGCTGTTGGCAGCCGGCGAGGAAGCACTGCATGGAATCTGTTCGGCAGCTATTTCTAGAGTGGAAAAAAAAGTCTCTCCCTCATTTTAGATAGTTTGTGGCATGGTTTATAGTCCTTGAGTGAACACTGGAGGCCTTGAAGTCTTAGAAAAATATTATGACAAATCACAGTCCTTCAAACTTGTGTGACGTATTTTTATATGAGCCTGCCTTTCACATGTGGCTTTATCCTTCTGCCCCAAGGGGGCAGCGTCCCATTCCCTTGCAGTGGGGCAGCTGACACATCAGCACTTTCCGTACAGACGACCACGGGAACCCTGCTGCTGTCCCCCAAAGCTTCCTGTGCTTCTTCTGGCCTCCTGCTCCTTCCCTGGAGCCCACCTTTTCAAAGTCACAGAAGGTGAGAGGTGAGCTACCCGAGAGGAGCCAGGAGTGTGGAAACATTACTTAATTCCCGTTGAGTTCCTGACAGTGCCCTGGCACAGTGACATGGACATGAGAAGAAATGTAGGAGCCTTTTTGGAGAGACGTGAAGTCCTGGAAAGAACGGAGGATCTGCAGCACAATACAGTGGTCGGAGCTGCTGCTGCCAGTGGAGCGGCTGTTAGGTGCCGGGCGCGAAGCAAAGCTCCTCCGGTGCACGATCTCCAGCCGTTGTCCCACCCAGAGAGAAGGCTTCCAGAGCCCACTTCTTAGGACGAGGAGCTGAGACTCCAAGATGCTACACAAGTCTCTTGTGACCGCAGCCAAAGCCAGAACTGCTTATGTGCGGACCTCTGTGGAGGAGGAAACCCGCCCGGGCTGCCTTGGCACACTCTGGCAGAGTCATGGAGGTGGGAATGAGGGGGAGGACGGGAGGGCCCTGGTGCCCAGACCCGGAGTGGCCTTGCCCCGTCAGATATCTGGGGAATGGAGGAAGACCCAGCTCAGCCTTGGCCTGAGGGCAGAAGGAGCTCTGAAGAGACGAAGTCGTTTCTTAAGGGCTGGTGCCAAGCTTGACACCTGGAAATGGGCGTGAACCTGGAAAGCAGCCGTTTCTTACACGGGAGCCGAATCAGCTAAAGCCTGAGATAGGAATTTGTCATCTGCTTTTTCCGTGTGGAGTTTGTACCCCGAAAGGACGGATTCCAGAGTTGTTGGTTTGAGTGGGCTCCGAGAGTTTGGGGTTCTATTAAGGGAGGTTGGAGGGAGATGGGGAGAAAAATGTAATCTCAGTGTCAAACCGCCGTTCCTTTATAAATTTTTTCTGGGTGTAAAATTATGGTCACAGAAAACAGAAAATTATAAAGAAAAAAAAAGTCTCTGATTTACCACTTGCAGATAACCATCAAAATTTGAAGACTACCTTTCCAGTATCTTTTCTGTGCAATTTTAAGATAAAAAGGGGATTGTACCTGGCATCATTAGTAACTTTTGATCACTTACGGCTACATCATGCATATTTTCCAGTATCTTTTTTTTTTTTTTAAATTTTTGAAGATTTTATTTATTTATTTGACAGAGAGAGATCACAAGTAGGCAGAGAGGCAGGCAGAGAGAGAGGAGGAAGCAGGTTCCCTGCAGAGCAGAGAGCCTGATGCGGGGCTCAATCCTATGACCCTGGGATCATGACCTGAGCCGAAGGCAGAGGCCTTAACCCACTGAGCCACCCAGGTGCCCCTATTTTCCAGTATCTTTAAATGTCTTTCTCCCCCTTTGGGTGATGAACTATAATCTAATTAGCCCTTCCCTTTGGGGCATTAGGAGGGTTGAGAGTATACCTGGTAGGATATCCCATTAGGAACCTCTCAACAGCAGAGTGGGTTGTCTAGTCTGGGAAATCTATGCTATTTATATACAGCTCTCTCTGTTAATAATAATTACCTCTGGTAATAATTATCTCTATTTAGTATCGATACTTGGTATCTCTGGTGTCAGCTAACAGTGGTCAGAACAGTGTCAGGGTCCGGCACTTACAGCTACCTTGCTTTCTTTTGTCCGCCTAATAGAAGCAGTCCACATGTGTTACAGACCGTTTGTTCTGGAAATGAGTCGTCGAGGAAGATGACTGATCTCGGGAATGGTGGGGGTAGCCCAGCGTTCTTCATATTCATCCATGTTCCTAACTTTGCTGTTGCCCCAAATTACTATTTGTCAATTTCAGGAGCAGGATACGAGCTGCCACCTAAAAAAAAAAGTGTTGGTTGAGTGGGAAGTCCAGTTGGTGACACACAAAATCAGGCTCCATTCGTGTCTCTTCACGAAGTCACAGAGGACCCTGGAGGAGGCACGTTGCATAAAAAATCCCCTTAAAGCATTCCCTCTCCGAAACATGCAACATAAAAAGTGGTGGGGACATACTGTCAGAGAAATTGGTTGTGATCTCACTCTGTTATGACATTCCTGTGTGGAATTTGGGTAAGTCTCCCCACCTTTTTTGGACCTCGATTTCCTCATCTGTAAAAAGAAGTTTACACAGATTCGTAGTTTTTAACTTGTGTTTGAAACATGCTTTGCAATTCCGTAGACAATTTGATTTGAACTTATTTTAAAGCATATTTTTAATTTCTTTTAAGAATTATAAGCCAGGGGCACCTGGGTGGCTCAGTGGGTTAAGCCGCTGCCTTTGGCTCAGGTCATGATCTCGGGGTCCTGGGATCGAGCCCCACGTTGGGCTCTCTGCTCGGAAGGGAGCCTGCTTCCTCCTCTCTCTCTGCCTGCCTCTATGCCTACTTCTGATCTCTCTCTGTCAAATAAATAAAATCTTTAAAAAAAAAAAAAGAATTATAAGCCAAAAAAAAAAAAAAAACCCAACTCAAGTGGGTTGTTTCTCAAATTTTAACATATTGAAACTCTCAATGTGCTCATCTTATTTTTAGCTCATCTCAAAGTTTATTCTGACATCTTTAACTTAAAAATAACTTGAGACTGTCAATGTGAACTATTAAAAAAAAAAAAAAAGCTCTTACACATTTGCCCTAACTTATCTCTGTGACTCTGGATTTTCTCAATAATATACAATTAAAATTTAGAAATAACTGGATAGGGGCACCTGGGTGGCTCAGTCAGTGAAGCATCTGCCTTCGGCTCAGGTCATGATCCCAGAGTCCTAGGATCGTGCCCCGCATCGGGCTCCTGCTCAGCAGGAAGCCTGCTTCTCCCTCTCCCACTCACCCTGTTTGTGTTCCCTCTCTCGCTGTGTCTTTGTCAAATAAATAAATAAAATCTTAAAGAAAAAAAGGAAATAAACTGGATAGTATTATATAATAATCAAGTTCAGTGTTCTCATTGATTGTCTTTGTAATTAAACGGTTAGAATTTTACTAAAAATGGAGTAAATTAAATAGCATAGTCCAGTGTCTGTCTGTCTTCTTAAGTGTTTAGTAATTACTAGCGGTTCTCCATTGTGTGTATTTGTTTTCCTGTAAGATTTGTTTTTAACATATTCTGCAACACTGCCTCTGAGACCACTTCAGACTTGATATTCTATATAAATAACACTTTTACATGTAAAGCAAAATATATTTGTGACCCTTCAGACATAATAGTATATACTATTATACCATTAATGGCCATTAATGACTAGTAAAAGGCAGAGAATTAAAATAATAAAATAAGTAAATGGTAACCATTATAGAAGAAATGTAGGCCGTATCCTAATTAATGAATTTGCTAATTACTTTTCCCGCTGTTTTCGCTGCTGTTTGGCTGTCAGCTGAAGCACATTATCGTGTATCTGGGAAGAAGACTGGAAAGATGAGCTTACACACCAAAAGAATTCTACCCCAGGGGACTAAGAATGACTTCAGACTTGCTTTAGAAAAACTTTGCTGGTATATGCATTTCGCCTTCCTTCCTTTATTTTACGAAAACTACCCAGCACATTTAGTGAAAAAGCTTTAAGAAACTGTAAGTAGTTGTGATTTTCAAGAAGTTGTTTTCAGGAGCAGCTTCATCCTGTGAAGAAAATACAGTGAAGCGTTGTGTGGAATTCCTGTTTAAGGCTGGTATCCCTGGATAGAACAAATGCCCCTCATTTGATTACCTTTTATTCTTTTTCAGGAGTCACATGATGCTGGGTGTGTGCTCTGACATGGCATAGAATGTAATAGGTTCAACACACAGTGCTCAAAACTCCGGTGGCCTCTCTGGACCAATACTCTGCCAGGAGTGGTTGGTAATCAGCTTGCCCTTTGCCTTTGGAAAGGGGATGTCGGCTCATTCCTTTTTCGGTGCTGAATAATATTCCATTGTGTGGATGTACAACAGTTTGTTCATCCATTTACTTACTGAAGGCCATCTTGGTTCCTTCCAAATTTTGGCAGCTGCTATAAACATTCATGCACAGGTTTTTGTGTGGCTGTTAAGTTTCCACTCCTTTGGGTAAATGCCAGGAAACAAGATTGCTGCGTCATAGGATAGGAATATGTTTACTTTTGTAAGAAACTACCAACGGTTTTCCCAAGCGGCTATGCCATGATGCATCGCCACCAGCCATGTTATGAGCGGTCCTGATGCTCCACATCCTTGCCAGCATTTGATGTCAGTATTCCAGATTTTGGCCATTCTAATAAGTGTATAGTGATTGTTTTAATTTGTGTTTCCCTAATGACCTACAATGTAGAACATCTTTTCATCCACTTCCTTGCCATCTGTATCTCTTCTTTGGTGAGGTGTCTGTTAAAGTCTTTGGCCCATTTTTGAATCCGGTCATTTATCAATATCTCTTCTGCAAACACTTTCTCCCAGTCTGTTGGTTATCTTATTCTCATGAGGCTCCAGGACTTTAAATGGGTTCTGATGTGCACCTGAGTTTGAAAATCAGAGGGTTAAAATGTCAAGAGCATGTAAGGACGGGGAGGATGACAAAGAGGTGGGTGGCGAGGGAAACGCCCAGTCACTGGCAAGGGGCACAGACTCGCCAAAGCTGGTTCCCAGGCTGCTGTCACAGAGGTACCTTCTTTCTTTTCCTACACCAAGACTTGAGACGGGATCCTTCCCAGCATCTCTGGAGCATTCTTTGCCCTGGGAACCATGGGGCTGCAAATAAGTAGATGAGTCCTTGGTCTTTCTACTTTTAATCAATGCAAGCCATGGTTTTTTGTTGTTTGTTTTTTTAAGAAAATTTAAAAGAGTCTTATAATGAAAAGCTGTCATCTTCTATGTCATTCCTGACCCCAAACTTTCAAACATTTCTCTTTTTAGTTATTAATGTTGGTTAGTTACGAATCTCTAAATAAAATGCTTCACCCACTTTTGGGGTGGTTTATTGTTGTCTTTGTGGCTCATTTTGTGCGCCTGGGTGGCTCAGTGGGTTGGGCTTCTGCCTTCCACTCAGGTCATGGTCTCAGGGTCCTGGGATAGAGCCCTGCATCGGGCTGTCTGCTCAGCAGGGAGCCTGCTTCCTCCTCTCTCTCTCTGCCTGCCTCTCTGCCTGCTTGTGATCTCTGTCAAATAAATAAATAAAATTCTTCAAAAAAAAAAAAAAAGAGAGAGAGAAAGAGGAGTAATGAAGTAGGGCAGGCAAATCTGCTTGCCTGCCCGTTAAACAATCTGATATTATGTTACACATTTATTTTGTTGATGAACCCTTAATGTTTTCCTCATTAGAAAGAAGCATCGTGGTCAGCATCTTTATTTGATTTTGATTGTAATCATCATTTTTAAAGAGCTCATATTTATTATCCTTTAACTTCAAGCTTATATTCATTACCTGTCATTTCTCTTTCCATTGCTTTCAGCAGGATCTCTCAACATCGCGTAAGAATATTCTCTTTCTTCTCCTTCCTTCCTTCTCCCCTTCCACCTGTCCAACAGCGTTTCTCCTCAATCTTCTCTGTGTCCGCATTGAGGACATCTGTCGTGTTTGTGGCCTGTTTACTTGTAGATTGATTCTAAAACTTGAAAACCAGTCAACAGCATTTACATTATGAATTTGTAAAAACAAACAAACCAACACCAAACCAAACCAAAAAAACGTGTCCTCACGAACTCATCTTGTCCTTTATTCTCCATTGCACCTCCGCAGGGTCCCCTCAGAACTGGGGGCTTAGATTTAGGGGCTGGAGCACATAGGGTTCAGGAAGAGGATGGGAAGGGGAAGGAGGCAGGATCTGCCCGCTTGTCCACACGCAGACACTGTCCCATTTCATATGCAAACTTTCAGTCAATTCCACAGTTTGGGTCCCTTCCACCTGGCTTGTGGACCACCACCTGGAGCCTCTCCTCCTTACTCGCCCCTCCCTGCTCCCCCCCACCCCCACCCCTGCCCACCTGTGCGTTCTGGGCACAGACTTACAAATTCCCAACCTTTCAGAACTGTCTTGCAGTTGCTCCCTTGGTATTCCCTTCGTTGGTATGGGTTCATGTTGATTCGAAGACCCCCTTACTGTCATTTTAATGCCCTCTGAGTGGGAGGGGAGGTGTATTCCTGCTTGTCCACATCTCAGTTGCCTCCCTCTGTCTCTGCAGCTGCCTCCAGCAGGACCTGAGTGCCAGAAGCTTTGGGATTTCTGCACTGGACAGGAGATCTCGCTCCAATAACTTTGCACTGGAGTGGAGGGAAGACCAGAATAGGATAGTGTAAAGCCACATGCACATCTGGTTGCCTTGGTAACCCCCTCACTGTAAATCCCACCTGGGGAGGTTGAGGGAGACCAGGAGAGGAGAGCCATTGTCAGCGGGTGTGGTGGGGGATTGTCGAGGTGGGAGAAGGGAAGGTAATCACCGGCTTGGAACCGCTGGGCAGCTAGGACCAGCCAGCTAGACGGCTGGGAACAAAGTCACGCTTGTCATTGGTATCCAGAGGGCCCCAAACATGTTCAGTCATACAAACAAATGACTCGGGGGGTCGTTTGAGCAGTGGTTTGGGGGGCGGGGTCCTCTCCCCCAGTGCTTGGAAGGGCCCTTGACCATCTCTTCTCCTTTTTCTCGGCCGCCCAGGAAATGACCTCCATGATGTCGTTTTTGAGGTGCCAGGAACTCTTCCCCCAAATAGCCAGGGTGATTCCCAACCTTCCCCAGCCAGGGCCTAAGTTCATATTCTGTGGTCAGAGACAAGGCTTAAAACACAGATCTCCTGGGAGAGGGAACCTGGCTGGCCTCAAGCCCTTATCTGGGCACTAATGGAGGAGTGTGAGTGACGGAGAAGACGAGGGGACACTGCAGAGAAAGAAAAGGAACAAGTAGTCAAGATTGCTGTCCCTGGTCCCGAAAGGAAGCAGAAGGAGGACCAAAGCAATCCCTTGTCAAGGGGCATAGGGCAAGCTAATGGCAACTGCCTGGTGTCACTTGGCACACCAGCCCCGTAGACTGATTGCTGGGACAGCTCCAGCAGGGGTGGTGGGGGTTCCCTCGGGCAGCACTGCCTAAGGGTTGGAGCGTGTGGCGTCTGGGGGCACGCTGCTGGGGTGTGAAGCCCAGCTCTGCCACTTCCGGCGGGGTACGCTTGGCCGGGTTCCTCCACTACGAGTCTGTTCTTGGCTTGTAAGATGCGCCACGCTCCTGCGTTCCTAGGGGTGTCACATTAACAGTGAAGTTAAACGACATAAGGCACATTGTCACCTGTTGTTATTGTCGCTGTCACTAGTTACCGTGGTTGTTAGGATTGCTGTTATTCGGGGAAGGGCTAACATCTGTGATGATGATTTCAGCAGTCCCTCCTGGGCTGTTTTTTACCTTCCACACTGCCTTCAGGGCTGTTGGTTTTAATTCTCTCCAACACCCTGTGGGATAAATACGGGAGGCAGAGTATTCCGGTTGACAGAGGAGAAGACCGAGGCTCAGGGTCACATCCTGTGTAAGTGGCAGAGGTCAGACGCAAACCCAGAGTCCTTTTCATCAGCCAGAGTTTCCCTGCTCCACAGCGCCTCACCGGCTCCTTCTCGCTGAGATCTCCTTCCTCCGACCAAGGGCAGGGTGGTCCCAGACGCCTCCCTCAGCGGGAGACCCCTCCTCATCCCGGGAGTTTGCAGCAAATCGCACGAGGCTCTTCATAAAAAAAAGATTGAGAAGCCTGCAAGGATCGTTTACCCTTGGCTGTTTGCGGATGGCGAGAGCGCCTTGCTCTGCTCTGCACCTGGGTCCTCTGCCTCGGGGAGCACACCTGGAGCTGGCTGGCCAGAGGGAGGGGTCCCCCTGGGAGCATGGACCGGAGCAGGGTGGGCCACCGCCTCAACCAGGCCCGGGCCCCGCCCAGCTTGGAGCCGTGGAGCAGAGACCAGGTGGAACCGGGCAGGTGGCGGGGGAGGTGCGGGTGTGGGCGCCGGTTGTCAGAGCACCTGCAGGGGGCCTCCCTCCTGGGCGTGCAGCTGCTTCAGACCCGGAGCTGCTTCCTCATGGCACAGTCAGCCTCCTCGTCCACCCCCACGCCTCCTGGGGGCCAGCAGATCCCTCCTCCCCGACCCCAACCGTCTGTTTCCCTCCAGCATCACACCTCTCAGGGCTCTTCATGGCTCTGAGCATTTCCCCACCCCACCTCCTGGGGAGCTGCAGATCTCAACGCAAACATCACTTCCCCAAGGTAATTGTCTCCTCGTCCCCCTGGCTCCTGGCGTCCTACACTTTCCCATCACACATTTCTCACCGTTGCCTGTCGCACACAGGCGTGATTTGTGTCATTATTTGTGTCCCCTCTGCGCCTCTACCCCTGAACTGTGAGTTGCAGGGGGGTCCCCCCCCGTGCCCCCCCCCATCCCCGCCGCCTGGTACATAGCGAAGCTCAATAAATATTACATGAAAGTATTAAATAACATTGCATGCAGATGCTTTGGACAGTGGGAAGTTGCTTTGCAAATGAGTTTTCATCTTGATTTTATTGCCATCCGTGGGGCGACCAAACAGTAGAAGAGCTCTCCACAGCAGCTGAGGCTTCCGGAAGAATCCGGCAAAACAGTTTATAAGGAGATGTCTCAGCTGCAGCGTCTTTTTGCTGTGGGGAAGTAGGCAAGTGAACCTGAGAAGGTAGCCCGTAGCCAGTTTCAGTAAACAGCCCGTATTTGGCATCCCGAGTTTGTCAGTGGTGATCTGAAAGCTGGGAAAAGAAGCAAAAGACAGGAACGCCAGAGGGAATGGTGTGCAGTCCCTCTCCGGGTTTATGTTTGCTGCAGCTAGGCTGTTCCCACCGTGTCGATGATGCCCTGTCTTGGGTGAGGCCCAGGGGAATGTGCAGTCACCAAGATTCTACTGCAAAATCCCTTCTCTGATCCCACTTTCTCTCAGCTGCGCCGGACTCTTCTCCAGCACTCCTAGGAGATCTACTTGCTCTCTGCACCTCTGCTCAGCAGCCCCCGACCTCGCCATGTCTGCACCCTTGCCACAGTCCTGGGTGCTGCCCCACCGCAGGCTGGCGGCCCAGGCTGGCGTACAGAGCTTGCATCATTCTGCATAAACACCTGCTCAGGTCCCGGGGAGCTGGCCGTCTTTCCACCAGCAGGTCACACTCTCCAGGGACATGTGCCTTTGTGGACCACTTCTGCCAAGCGCCTCTTAAAAGTTCTCCCCTGTCAAGTCCTAGCCCCGTTCCCATCCATCGTCTCCTTGCTGGTTCATCAACTGCTTCCTTAGCACCCTCTGTAAGCCAGGACCCGTACAGGGCAGGGAGTATCTGGGGGCCCAGGCACGGGGCTCTTGCCCCCCAGGATTCCCAATCCAGTGGGAAGGAAGACTCCCAGACAGTAGAAGCTCACGAGACAACTGTTGGAGGCAGATGCTTTGTGCTCCCTGAGCTCCGAGAAGGAGAAGTTCACTCCGAGGGGGCGGGGTGACAGTTGGGCACGAGTAGGGTTGTTCCGGGAACACAAAGACGATAGCGTGTCATCAGCAGATGGGCCGCGTGTGCCTCGGATGGGGTGACTCAGGGATGATGGCCCCAGGCTGCAGTGTGGGGTGCGGATTATGGAAGGCAGTTGGACAGAAGTGGGAAGACAGATGGGGGTCTGATGTGAGGCTGCACGAGGTGCTTGGGTTTAGTCTCTGGGCCTTGTAGAGCTGTTAAAAAGTATTTTGGCACCAGGAGACTAAAGTGATCAGATGTATTTTAGAAATATTGGAAGCAGAAAGAGGATGGATAGGGGCTAGGGCACGGGGAGTGGCAGGGAGAGCCGCTGGGAGCTGCCGGGACGTCATTCCTTGTTCCCTCGAAGTGGACTCCGTGAGGGCTGCCACAGGGCCCTCCGCCCCGGAGAAGCGCTTCCCTTCTCACCTTCCCCCGGTCATGACCCTGACTGCGCTTCCCCCTGAGGTGGCCACCTTGCGAAGCCTTGGAAGTGGCTGGAGAGACAAAAGAGCACATCCAGGCTCAGAGAGCATCCTGACCACAGCCACAGGGCGTGAAAGATCACCGAGAGAGCCCGGGGGGAGCCTTGCGTCGAAGCTGGCGCTCAGTCCCTTTCTGGGCTTGGGTCGGAGATGAGTCCAAGAGCTCACTATCGAAGTCCGTGTTTTTTCTGCTTTTTGGTTGGTTTCAAAGGAATAGACTTGCGTTATAGAACAAAACAGATGGCAGGGTGTGGGGGGCTAGGCGAGACCCCCCCACCTCCATTCTGGATGCCCAGAACAGGCTCAATTCTGCTGAAACCCGCGTTGTCTTTCTCTTCAGGCCTTCTGAGGCCGCCGGGCCTCTTGAGTTGTCCCAAGACCACTGTCTGCCTACATTTGGCATTCTAATTTGCAATTCAGGTGGTTGAAACAGATTCAGAACTAAAACCAATTTACATCGCTGCTTAGAAAAAGAAAATAATTCTGTCATTGGTAAAATAAAGCATTGCTTTAAAATCAACCTTCTTCCCATCCAGAAGTTTCTCCCTGGAAGGTAGCGGTTCTGTCCCCTCCCACCGCCAGGGTGAGCAGTTGCCTCCCTGCGCTTACTCCAAGTGAGAGGAACCAGTGCTGAAGGGGGTCGCTCCTCCAGCCCACCTTGTCCGGATTCGGCCACCTCTTCTTACTACCCAGACTTTACCTTCCCCCCTCATGTTCTGGAGGGCAGCTCTGCCTACGTTGTAGCTGAAGTCAGACGCCTTCCCTCTCCGTTCAGTCCCAATTTGCCCTGGCTCCTTGACACTGGGGGGAAGGTGATACCTATCAACTGGCCTTCCTCCTAGCAGGTGGCTTGGAGGCTGGGTCTGCATATGAGCCTGCGGGTGGCTGAGACCTTCTCCAGGCCAGGAGACCCATTGACTGCCCTCTCGTTCCCAGCAAATGAGAGCTCTGGGTCACAACAAGAAGACAGAGCCTGGTTTGTACTATTTCTTTTTAAAATGCAATAAATCCTGAAGTTCGTTTATCTGCAGTGTGCAGGGGAAAGGGGCAGCAAAGGAACGTGTGAGTGCGTCACCGTCCAGCGCCTTGCTGACCTCACACTCCCGCTGCGCTGGCCGCGGTGCCGGCCCCGGTCGGGTTTCCGGCTGACTGCACCGTGCAGGTAAAATCCAGTTCTCGGCCCAGGACTCCCTGTACCTGGGAGAGCTGTGGAGTTCTTGGCCGCCGACCAGCGTGACATTTGTCCAGCTAGCGCGTGGTGTTGTGTTGGTCATGCTGCCGCTGTTGTCAAGGTTCCTGCATTTGCCACGCTGAGGACTTTATTGATGTGTGTGTCTAAGGCTCCCAGTTGGGGAGGTGGGTCCGCGTGTACCAAGGGCTCACAGCAGCCGAACAATGGAGAAAGAAGGCAGGTGACTGCCTTCCCTTTACTCCGCTCCTTTCTCTCCGCTCCTTTCTCTCTCATTCCTCCTCCCTGACGTCCTTCTCCTTCTCTCTCCCTAGTCCTCCTCTTCAAACCTGTTCCCCCAACTCAGGCCCACTCCTTGCCTTGAAGTGTCAGGGTTCCGAGTGCTCCGTTGCTCACGGGTGCGTATGAGCATAAGGCGTCCGCATCCCCCTGATTGTTCACTGCCTTCGTTATATCGGAAGGGACAGAGGCATCTCTGGCTCCCGGCCTTGGGGGCCCAGCTGTCCTCAGACTAAAATGAACCTGGAACTCTCCTCAGGATCACACACGGGATCGCGGCTCCAGAGGCCAGGCGCCGTGCGAGGCACCAGCCCAGCACGTCCTCAGTGGGGACACAGACCAGTTCACAGTCGCCTGGCTCCCAGCTCTGCTCTCAGTGAAGGGGGAGGATTGCAGTTTGGAGAGCTGACAGCGGCTGCCACACGGTCCATATGTGGCTTTTGTTTCTCTGATACACGCTAATTATACTGAATTGGAGGAGGAAGAGCTGCTCCTTCCCAGCTTGCTGTTCTTCGTTGTGCAGAGCTCTTTGTCACTGGGTCGGGATCCCCTTCCTCATTCTTGGGAAGAAGGATCTTGGCTGGAAGATCCTTCATAAGGTCATTCTGAGGCCCAAGACATGGCTGGAAGGACCTCTTCCCAAAATCTGCTGCTGGAGCACTCTGCAGGCCTCCCTGACTAACCCCCGAAGAGTCCTTTCCTGTTTCTGGGCCTCAGTTTTCTTACATGGCAGGGGAGGGATTCTTGGTTCCTGCTGTGGTCAGTGAGGACTGAGTGGGCGCGTAGCCTCACCTTGAGGTGAGGACGGCCACCTTTATCCAGATGACATGAAACGCAGCTAAGAATGCACATGCCAGCTGGTGGGAAGCCCAGTGTCACCATCAGGGATCGGGTTCTTTTGCCTTGTTTAGGAGCCCTGGGAGGGGGAGGGGTGCGTTCCTGGGTCCACCACCCACCTCCCAGCTTCCTCCTCTTCTCCTGCCTCTGTTGCTTGCTTTTCCGTTCTTCCTTCTCTCCCCACCAGGCAGGAGGAGCTTCTGTCCCGTTCTCCAGCGAGCTGAAGGCTGACCACTGCCATCCTCCCCTTTCCGCGTCCAGTGGGGTTGGATGGCCTTCCGTGGGATCCTGGCCATTAAGACCCGAGAGGCTTCTCCCTGTGCGGAATCTCGTATAGGTTTGCAGGGGATTCACTCTTCCTCAGAGACCAGCGACGCTCACTGGGGTCCCTCCTAAAGCAGGCAGCCAGCAGCACCTGCTGCTTCTCCAGGAGGGCCCGTTCCTGCGATGGAATCTATGTGGCAGGTGGTTCCGACTGGGAGGGTCTAATCACCTTCGAGGGAAGGAGGACTTCACCAGGAGAGCAGAAGGGAGGGCACTGGATGCTTGGCAGCAGAGGTCAGGAAGTTAGAATAGAGTGGATTCTGTTGCCGTAATGAACTTGGTGAGGCACTTTGTGAGTGTCTCAGTCAGTTCAGACTCTTCTACCACAGACTGGGCGGCTCATAAATAACAGGAATTTATTTCTTGTGGTTATGGAGGCCTGGAAGTCCAGGATCAGGCTGCCAACGTGGTTGGGTTCTCATAAGGACCGCTGATGTTTCACTGTGTCCTTCCATGGTGGAAGGGACAAGAGAGATCTCTGGGTTTCCTTTCATAAGGGCCTTACTACCATTTGTGAAGGCTCCATCCTTATGATGTAATCCCCTCCCGAAGACCCCGCCTCATAATACCATCCCACTGGGGATTAGGATTTCCACACCTGGATTGGTGGGGGTGGAGGGGTGGCGGGAGGATATACTCAGTCTACGCCTGTGATTCATTGTAGATCCATTGCTAGACACCCCATTCGGGGCTGGATGTCGCAGTGTGTGCTGGGTCGTAAGAGAAGATAGAAATAATTTAGCCTCAAGTTCCCTGCCACCTGCCTCTGACAAAACCCAAAACACCAAGACTTAAAACATATGTGCAGTAGCTGGTGGGCCAGTGTCTCTCCCCACGTTGAGGCCTCTCCCTCTTGGAAGAACATGAAGGGACAAGCCTGAGGAATGAGAAGGGGTCACGTCTCAAACCCCCTAGAACCCAGCTAGTGTTCCTGCAGAAGTTAGGAAGTTATGACTTCCCTCCAGTATACGGTTTCTACGTTTGAAAGTGTGTTTGGCTCACTGGCCTCTGTTTGTCCTTATCCCCCTGAGGAAGTGGGGCAGTGAGGTTGTTCCCGCTTCACAGACTTGACACTCCTCCTGGATTGCTCACAGGCAGCCTCAGGACTCGAACTCGGGTCCCGTGACTTTTTTTTTTTTTTTCAAAGATTTTATTTATGTATTTGACAGACAGAGATCACAAGTAGGCAGAGAGGCAGGCAGAGAGAGGGGGGGAAGCAGGCTCCCTGCTGAGCAGAGAGCCCCATGCGGGACTCGATCCCAGGACCCCGAGACCATGACCTGAGCCGAAGGCAGCAGCTTAACCCACTGAGCCACCCAGGCGCCCCCGGTGACTTCTCTCATTGGCTGTGACAGCCCCGTGTGGTCCGGGGATTGTGGTGGTCTCCTGAGCCGTCAAAATACGTCTTCTACCGCTTGTGAACAGGGAGATGCAGTCCCCAGGAGAGGGAACTTTTTTCTGCTCTACGAATGATTTCTCTGTCCCCGTGAGCACAAGCCCTGGAAATGATTAGCCTCCATGGGACTAGTAGGAGGTAGCGTGTGCGCGCATTTGCTGGGTAGCGGGCCAGGGGACTGGATGAGAAGTTAAGAACTCTGTCAGATTTAAAGGGACTGAATGCAGGCTTCGAATCGGACAAGACGTGAAATCCTCCCGTCTGGTTGGCGTCTCTCAGGGGGAGGGAGGCGTGAGTATTACAAATCTGCATTTATAGATGATGTGGAGCAAGGGAGGTCCCGGGGTGCCTTTGTGCTGCCCGAATGTTATGATTTGTCACCGAGCCGGTTAGGAATGGGGCACTGGGGCTGTGGCACATGTGGAGGATGGAGCCCCTGCCCTCACCGAGCTTCCGGGCAGACACAGAAGACAAGCAATTAAAGCAGAAACAGAACGGGAGAAGAGTGACGTGAGGACAGAACCAGGGGACGCAGCCTGACAGGCTGGTGTGGGGAGGGGAAAGAGCATCATCAGGGAAGGCTTTCTGGATGAAGGGACATTTTAGACTTAGACTTACAGGATGAGTCAGAATTAGCCAGGGGAAGAGAGGGACGGAAGCCGGGAATTAGCGGTGTGAGGCCAGAGAGAGCCGCATGGGATGTGGATGCCTCCAGGCTCTGCTCTGACAGCCAGCTCAAGGTGGTTGGCAGAGGCTCTCAGGGGTGCTGGGTTTGCTGGCTCATCAGGAAAGAGAAGGTGATCACCGATTGCCAACAGCTGCCATAGGCGCAAGATGGGTTGATAGTAATACGTCTGATACCTGTTTGCCATTTCTGGGCTAAAAGCAACACACCTTAATGCTGAATCCCATAACTACAAATCAGGGGTCTTCCCCACACTGCCATGGGCGCCCCCTGCGGGCAGGGAGTAAGTAGTCCCACGTGTGGGTCCAGAAGTTTGGTAGGAAAAGTGAGGTCTGAACAAGGAGTTCCTCCGGGACCAGCAGCTTTGTGCTTTCCCACGATGGCTTATTAAATCTTGCCTCACAGAGAGTAATCTCCAAAGTCAGGGAAGACACAGTTCATCTATGGACTCCGTGCAGCAGGTGCTGAAGCAAATGCGGCAGAAATTAAAGATTTCTGCTTTAATTCCGCTTTTGAGACGCTTACCCCCTGCTGGGATGTCTGCCCTTTAGAACAGAGCAGGCCCCAAATCCAAATGGGGGCCTCACCTTATTTAGCCACTGAAATCATAACTGCCCTGATTTAGATTTTGAAAGAAGTCTTTGGCTATCCCAGATTTCTTTTCTTAAAAAAAAATAAAAAATAAAAAGAACAACTAAGAAGTTTCTCCTTGCATCGACAAAGGTCAAGTGAAGGAGTTGTCTAAACCCAGAAGGATTCATTGGGTGACACAGACACGTGTGATCCATCCTGAAGTCAGACTCCCAGCCTCCGCAGCCGGGGCCGCCCCCCTGGGGACCAGCACCCACACTTCACATGTGGGGACTCCCCCTGTCCCCCTCCCCAGCTTTGCACTGATGTGGGCGTGGCGCTCCAGGGCGCCTGCGCCTGCGGGGATTCTCTCCGTGGTGCTGCTGGGAGGCCTGCGAAGTCTTTGTTCTCCCTGGCTAGTTATGTAATTTTCTTTTCTTTTTTTGTTTTAAAGATTTTATTTATTTATTTGACAGACAGAGAGGTCACAAGTAGACAGAGAGACAGGCGGGGTGGGGGGGGGAGCATGCTCCCTGCTGAGCAGAGAGCCCAACGAGAGACTCTGTCCCAGGACCCTGAGATCATGACCTGAGCTGAAGGCAGAGGCTTTAACCCACTGAGCCACCCAGGCGGCCTTGGTTATGTAATTTTCAAGAGAAAAGACAGAGCAAAGACCAAACTGCACGCTCCTGCACGTTGCACTTGGGGGAGGAGGTGACAACCCCAAGGTCTGACACTCCCTCTGCTAACTTTTCTCTTCCTGCCCCCAGTAGCTCTCCTCTTGCTCCTCTCAGAGAGAGGAAGACAAAACCGGTTCTCCTCCTGTTTCTTACTCCACATCCCCCCCGCCCCCGCCCCGTGTGTTCTCGAAGAAACCTTATAAGGGAAGCAAGCCAGGGTGGGTGGCATCACCGCCTCCAGGAACATTCAGACCTTTGCACACCCCAGGGGAGGATGCTCACCGGGACCTGCTCCCCTGCCTGAGATGTATTTATAGGGATGTGCTTGGCTTGGCTGGTGGCTGTCCTGGCGTCCCTGTGCAGAGGGACGTCCCAGGCAGGCCCTCGGTCGGCAGTGGTGCTGGTCATGGGAGAGGCACAGGACAGGAAATGTGGCCTGAGTTGGCATCGCCGGCCAACACTTGCGGCAGCTGTCTGCCCGTGCACCTGGGCTTCCACAGCGAGGAGAGGCCTCCTGTCCTCCCAGCAGGGCGGCTCACTTCGCCTAAACTCCCCCAGCTGCCTCACCTCCCAGCCGGAGGGCGTTTGGAAGGCTGGGACTTCATTTCGAAGCCTGGAAGGCCAGGAAGAGCTGTTTCTCCCAAGTCCTGGAGTATCGCTGCTGTTGCTGCCAGGGTAAGACCCATCTGAACTCAGAGTCAGAGATAACACAGTGCTAACTGCCTCAGGACCCGCCCTTCCTTCCTTGGTGAGGAAGTGCCTTCCAGTCACTATGCTCTTTTGGGGTCCCTGTGGCATCCTGCTTCAACCCCCACCTTTACCTCCTGCTCCCATTGGAGGGATTCCAAAAGCTTTCTGATCTGGGCTTCAGGGACCCATTTTCGATTTCTCTTCCCATTCAGGTTATATTCGGTCATAACCGAACTCTTCCTGCAAGCATGTAGGCTTTCCTGTGTCATTGGGTATCAATTTCTTAAGTCCCTACTGTATGTGGGACCCAGGACGAGACACTAGGGCTCTATCATTGAAACAAGAGAGGTGACATGTTCCCCCCCCCCCCGCCCCACCCCAGACTCTGTCGGGCTCTGGAATATGATGAAATCCAAGCCAGGTAAGACCCAGGACCCCTGGCCCAAGAATTCTCAAAGTCAGAGGCCAGCGTTGCATCCTTTCTGTCTTGGAAACGTCAAGAGCTGCAGATCTCCAAGTCCCTTCTGAGGCATTGGTGGTTTGTCGCTGTAGAACAACATCTGAAAATTCAGGCACTTGAGCAGCATTTATTGTCACATGGTTTCTGTGGTCAGGACACTGGGCACAGCTTAGTGGGTGCCTGTGACATAAAATCTCTTGTGAGAATTCATGCTTTTTTTTTTCTCACGGCTCACCTCAGGGAAGGTCTGCTTCTAAGATTGCCCCTGTGGTGGCCAGGGGGCATCAGAAGGCCTCCTTGCAAGAACTCCTGCCGAGGGGCCCTGGGTGGCTCAGTCGGTTAAGCGTCTGCCTTTGGCTCAGGTCACGATCCCAGGGTCCTGGGATCGAGTCCCACTTCGGGCTCCCTGCTCTGTAGGGAGTCTGCTTCTCCCTCTGCCCCTCCTTCTACTCATTCTCTTAATCTCTCTCACATAAGTAAATAAAATCTTAAAGAAAAGGAAAAAGAACTCACGTGGATGACCCCCTAGGGCTGCCTCCCCTGGCTTCCCTGAGAGTGATCACCCACGAGGAAAGCCATGGCCTCTTTATAACCTCATCGGAGAGCGGACATCTCATTACTTCTGCCTCGCTGTTCCTTAGAAGACGGTCAGGAAGTCCAGCATGCTCTTATGAGGAGGGGATTACGCAGGGCCTGAAGCCAAAAGGCGGGGGTCGTTGGGGGCCGTCTCAGAACCTGCCTTCCGCAGCCTCTGCACCCCGCTCGGACTGGTCCGTCCTCCGTCTGCCGCGTCCTAACTCCCACATGAGCTGAGGGCTCTCGATTGTTTTTGTAACTGTTATTGCTCTGGTTCCTCTTTCTCAGTCGGACCACAAGCTCCTGGAAGTCCGGAGCCCTGCGCTCTGCACTTCTTCCTCTTCCGCTCCCATCAACCATGTCCCTGGCAAGTTACTGTCACATCATGTCCCCTTCAAATAAAAGGGGGAAAAGGCGGTGAAAATGTCTTAGACAGAAATAGAGCTTAGCAGCCTCACGGGGCAAGAAAGCTGGAGGTGGGCATTTCCAGGTTTGGCTTGGCCACTCAGCAATGTCAGCACTCCCTCCCCCCCATCTGCCAGCTCTCCTGTGCTGGCCTTTGTCCCCAGGCTTGTCCCTGTGTGGTTTCAAAGTGATTGCAGTAGCACCAACAGCACTTTCTCTCCCACAGACATCCAGGGACAGAGTGGTTTCTTCTTGGGAAGGAGGCCTTTTCCTGAGCACCATCCCCCGAAGCGGGATTTCCTTTAAGACTTAACCATCCTAAACAGGATCATATAACCAACCCCTAAGCCAATGGCTGCCAAGGAGGGACTGGGTTACCACGCCTTTGACTCAAGGCCCTCAACAGCGCTGGTGTGGGATATCCCCTTGCCTTACGGGGTTTTGGAAATGTGTGAGGTTGTCACAGGAACCAGAAATGCTATTGACATTTAGTAAGTAGAGACCAGGGTTCCTGAACTGTTGACAACAGCGCGCCATACAGCTGCATAAAACAAGTAACTCTTCTCCAGTTCTAGAAACGGCTGCTTTAGACCAGTGGTTCTCCGCTGGGAGCGATGGGGTGCCTCCTCCACCAGCGATCAGTCTCAGTGTTTAAAGACCTTTTGGTTGTCACAACTCACGGGTGCTCTGGCATGTAGAGGTGCTGCCAAAATCCTAGAGTGCATAGGTCAGCCCCGCAGCTGAGAATGACCAGGCTCACGGTGTCAGTCACGTCGAGGCTGAGAAACCCTGGGTCGGAACCATGGTGGGTCATCCCTGGTCGGGCTCAGCTGCTTGCTGGTTCACGCAGACCTGTTTTTGTTCACCCAGAGGAAGTGGGAATGGTTCCTGGTTGGTGGCCCATGTCAGCACCAGGACCTTGTGAGGTCAGGGAGCTGGGAGAACACTCAGCTCCGTTCACGCCTGGGATGGCCGGTCTCTGCAGCCCGGGCTCTGGTGTACCCGAGGCTTACGTGAGAGAAGAGTCCAAGAACTGGTTGGAAGGGAGAGGGATGGTTGTTTAAGCTTGCAGTTTTTTGTTTTTGTTTTGGTTTTTTTCTTAACTCTTAATCTCATTTTAATGTTCTGTTTCTCAGTTTCTGTTTCCATAAAGTGGGCAGGGAATCATGGTCTCCACACTGGGGCTGCTTTCCTTTGGGAAGTACCACAGGTGCGCCTGTCCCCCAATTTTCCCTTCCTTGGGCCTCGGAAGTCACATGGGCCCTAGGTGCTTCGTGGTGAGGGTCACTCACTTGGGCTCAGATCACATGTTAACAGTGCTGAGAGGTCATTTCTAGAGATGTCAACTGCTAGTGGGTGACTTTGGGCAAGTCACTTCCCTCTGGGGTCTTCATGGGAGCAGGACACAAACCGAAATCCTCGGGCGCAGCTCCTGGCCCATGGTGACCTCTCAGTCTGGGCGGCTACCCTGTCTTCATCACCTCACCTTCTCTGCCTCTCCAGATAGCCTCTGGTAAAGGCCAGCTGAGTAGGAGTAAGGCAGTCAGCAATACCTGAGAATCACAGAGACAGAGGGTAGCCTGTGGGCCCTGAGGCCAGGAAACCTGCAGATGAGCTCAACTTGGCCCAGGGTAGCTCCCTGGGAGGGCAGGCAGGCCTGGGGTTGGGCCACTGTGAGAGGCAGCTGGAGGTCTGAGGCCAGAAGGGAGGAGACCATGCACGGGGAGCAGGAAAGGTCTGAGTCATAGCACACTTCAGTGCCACCTCGGGAACAAGCTAGAGAATGTTCCTACACCATCTAGAACAGAGGCGACAAACTGCAGCCTCCTCACCAAATTCAGTCTCCCACCTCTTCTTTGTAAATAAACATTTTTTAAATGCGGCCATGCACTTCTTTTGGGTATTATCTGTGTCTGCTTTTGTGCTGGAAAGCAAGGCTGGAGTAGCTGCAACATGGAAGGTCTGTCCTGCAAAGCCTTAGGTGTTTATCCTCTTGCCCTTTACAGAAAAAATTTGCTGATCTCTGGTCTAGAGTACTTCGTTCACATGGGCTATGGTGATTAGGGTCACGAACCTTAGAGTCAGACAGACTGGACTCTAACGTAAATGATGCCACCTAGAATTTTTGCAGTGCGCAGCCTGTTCAACTGTAAACATTAGCCTTGCCTGAAAAGGATTTCCTGCAAGTTTTTGGGTGCTCAGGAGAGAAAAGAAAGCTCTGTCTGTGAAATATCAGCCCCTCATCGGGGGCCATCCATCGTTCCTGCTGAAAGTTGATGGCAGCATGAGGCTTGAGAGGATCTGAACAGGCAGAATGGAGTCTAAATTTAGACTTTCCAAAGCCGCTTTGTAAACCAGATCCCCAGGAAACCCAGCAAGGGACAGTTGGCACACACCATCTCGTCTCTGGTTTGCCTCTACATGTTAGAAGGCTGGATGTGTAAGAGGATAATTAATTGGCCTCAGATAAGGTATTGCAGGAGAGTCCAGGAGAAATCAGTGGAGAGATGAAGCTCCGTTGCTAGCTCCATCCAGTCCTGGGGATAGATATTTCTACTCCTGAATTTTATGACGACATTCACCATGAATTACTGGAGTCCGGGCTGTCCTTGCAGGAGTTACACGTGTTCTTGCTCATTGTCATTCGAGCACAGCTGAACCCATGACCTTTCCTTCCTTCAAGGTGAATGCCAACTCCCTGGTTGGAAGTCACACCTGATTCAGATCAGCTCTGAGCCACCAAATTCAAACGGAGCATGGCTGTGCTTTGCCCTAAGAAGTTGCCAGAATCACTCTTCTGCCCAGGTGGGCACATCTCCAGATGCTGGGCCTGCCTCTCTCCAGGACCCGTGGGCCCACACCCCCTGGTGTGTCACACAAACAATGAACCACTAATCCAAGACGTCTTAGGGACTCGGTGTTTTGTAATCAGCCCACCTGTGGAGAAAGGCAGAGGTTTACCCAGGAAATTATAGAGGAATTCTAGAAACTGAGAAAGTAAAGAGGACTGAGAAGGGATGAGGAACACCAAACTCACACGGGAACAGAGAAACGGCCGGTCAGGGGCTGCCTGCTTAGTGCTGGAATTCTGGAGCAGAAGGTGCTCCCAAGGGGGTGGCGGTGTGTCTGGGTGGTTGGGGCTTGTCGTGAGAAGAACCTTCTGGAGCAAGTTGTATTGAGGCAGCAGACACAGGGAGGGGACGCTGACCTTGCAGGACATGTGGGCATGACCACTTTGTAGACTTAACGGACAAGTGTTCTCAGACACTCCCAAGCCACAGTCATTGTCCAAGGGCAGCTTTGTGCTGGAGCCTGAGGAGCTTGAAGTCTAGCTGGGAGATGGTCATGGATAAAAAGCTACCTAGCAGCCCAGATTCAGATATGGTAAATGTCACACAGCAGACGCACCAACACTGCAGGAGCGGAGAGCAGGGAGAATGTCACCGGGGACACTCCAGGAATGGGAACTCTGGAGTGGAAGTGAGATGCCATCTGGATTCTGAGTGATGGGTAGGATTTCAGCAAGTGGGGAGGAAGCAGGAGGACATTTCGGGAACCGGGAAGGTGCAGGCAAAGAAGGAAGGCAGGAATTGAAAAAGTGTACTTAGAGGCCCATGAGAAAGGCCGAGTGGCTGGACCAACTCTTCCCAAGGGGACATGGCCCTTGCCCGCTGGAGCTGATAGCTCATCAGGGAGACCACTGGCACACACGTTTGCATGCATGTGTGCCCATGTGCACCCAGGGGAGGTGGTCCCTGCCCCCATGTGAGAGGAAGAGGAAAGAGTTTTAAAAATAAGTAAAGCACCTCTTAATTATTCACAGATTATCTGCAATGCAGCTGATCTGGAACAAATCCTGCTCTCATTTGCTGGTGATGTCATTCCCTCCCTGCTTAGGTGCTCAGTCCTGTCTGTTTACACCCCAGTGGGAGCTGGCAAGGGAAGAAGGCTTAAGCATCTCTTCTCATAAAGCAAAATATATAATTGCCCGTTTGCTGTGCCCTTGGGAACTGGACCAGACATATGGATAGAGAGTGAAAGCAGCTCCAGTTTGGTTTATGTTACCAAATGCACAGGGAGAGAGGAGAACAGAATGCGGGACCGGGGTGATTCTTTGGTTCCCTTGAATTAGGTATCCAGGTGGACATCACTGCATGGGCCGCAGAATATGGCACAGAGGGTGGTCCCAGCACTGTCCCTAACTGGCAAGGAATCCTCAGAGTGAATGGTAGTCATTTCTCGATTCATCAAATGTTTATTGACCCTGTTTATGCTAGAGCACTGAGCTAGCCTCCTCTGAACCTCCGTGCTCTCAAATTCCCAAAGTGAGGACTTGGACCAGAATCATGGTCTCACAGTGAATGTGCTGGCATTCGTGGGCTCGTGTCAGTTACTCACTGACAGAACTGCTTGGCAGGATGGTTAGCCAATCTGGCCCTGCCTCTTCAAGGCCAGTAGTGACTCCTAGTTGAATTAACCAGACAGGGCAGCACCATCCCCAGTTAAGGACCACTAGACTTGTCTGCTGTGATTGCTTCCCAGTCTGAAATTTCTCTAAGACTAAGGTTATTTTGCTGCTGGGACCAGTAAAAACATGCAGAGTAGAATCACTGAAGATCTTGACAAAACATTAGAATAGTAGGTCCATCTTACTTAAATGCAAGGGAATTTTTAACAAAGTTGTCAATAGCTAACATCTGCTGAGCATTTACTATGTTCCAGACCCTTGGCAAATTTGTCATAAGTCTTCAGAGGGGATCTGATTATTTACTATTTCAGATCATCTGTGTCTCCTGATTTGCCCCCTTAATTTCAGACATTGAGCTAACTGTTGTTTTGCCTCACTTACCATTTGCAGAGTTGTGCAAAATTCAGATACGAAGGCATCCCAATAGAGGACCCAACGGGGTGATGAGTACTAAGAAATAGCTCTGCCAGATTCACTCCTTTGTGCAGCATACAGTATTTGTTCTCTGAATGTCTATGGACTTAATAAACTTGTAAAACCTACCACTCCCTTAAAAGCTATGACATTGCCTTTACTCCAGAGGTCTGATTTTACATGGTTTGTTTTGCAGTTTTTTCCCTCCCCCTTAGGTCCTGTGCCTGTAATTTGAGTCAGCAGCCACAAGGGGGCAGTCAGGATAGGATTTGAACCATTGCTTTGCAGAGCTACATCCTCATCATCAAAGAGAACACAGTTCACCATGCTGGTCCTGGTGTCTTGCTAAGTCTGTGCCCTTCTTTGCTGGGCAGAGAGTCTCTTTTATAGGGTGGTAGTAAAGTTCTCTTATTTGATGTGTGTGCTTAAGCTGCCTCTTTGGAAAGCAAGAGATACACATGTAATTAAACATCAGCACCTGGCAAATTCTCTCAAAATACCCAGAGACATTTGCAAAAGGGAGAAGCAAAGGGGTCCAAGCAGAAACACAAAGTTATCGCTCCTTTATTTTCTGTCTGCAGCACGTTACTTTTTACTCTCAACCTTCCCAGCTAGTACTGAGGTATGTGTTTAGAGAGCATCACAAGTGAATTTCTCAAAAGTCAGAGCAGATCATTCCCACCCACAGTTTGGGTGTGTGAACCTCTGGGGAGCAGGCATTTACATCAAAGGCACACCATTTGACGATCTTATCAAATCAATCCATCTTCTCTCCCTTCCAGGGGAGCGCTGTGCACAGCAGGAGGGGCGGCTGGGCAGCGCAGAGCCTGGAATCCCCTGAGCAAGCAGCGTTTCAGCTGGCTGGACAGATCAAATAACACTTGGGCTGGTTAACAAAGGACACGCAAGTGGGAAGGTGTTGGAGGCTGGAGTGTGGAAATTTACCCAACGTTATTTCTTTGACAGGAAAGGAGACATGGTCTGAAAGATGCCGCGTTCCTGCAGCCTGTCCGAGTCCAGCAGCACAGTCTTGTGCAAGGTGGCGTGGAGGAAGGGGTGACCAAGGACGCAGCCCTGTCGGAGGCCTCTGGAGGATCCTGGCGTGGCAGTTGAGTGCCCCTCGGCTTTGGGACTTCCTGGGTAACTTGGTGTAGAGCTCAAGAAAGGTGGTTGGGTTTCTCCGGCTTTCTTCACCAGTGCCCACCAGCCTGGTTTGGGTCGCAGCATCTAAGGGGAGCTGCTAGAAAGGGGAGCCGGCAGAAGTAGAAAGCAGCCCCTGGAGGCCTCCAGAATCCATTGCTGGGATCCCTTCATCCTGCTTGGGACGCAGAGAAGAGCTACCAGGCTGCTGGACGCTGTGATAAAACTGAGCTTTGGGCCATCAGAAGTCCAGGAGCTCAGCCCAGCCACAGCTCTGCATTTCAGCCGGAAGGAACGTCTTTTAACACAAGATTCAAAGAGGAGAGTTTCTGGATCTTTTACCTTGAGGCTCATTATGGTAGGAAACATCACATTCACATAGATCATGAGACTGGTTTTTCTCTCCAAGATGCTACATTTGAAGAAAGCATGAGCCATTCTAAATTTCAGGGAGAGTTCAGAGTACCGAGGAGTTGGTGGACAGCCCTCCTGAGACGGGTCAAGAAAACAGTCTGAGCCTTCACCTTCCGCAGCTCAGCAAGCATGGACAGATGCCACTCCTATCTCCAGAGGGCTGGTGGCAGTGACCTCACCACGAGAAAAAGCAACCCTCAGCTCTGGGACTCGACAGAATGAGGTGTGCTGGGAAAGCTGCTCCCCGGGGCTTGGCCAACGTTGACCGCCCCTCCATCGCCCAGGCGGACCCTTACCACTGAGCCGACGATGGCTGAGAAGGGGGACTGCATTGCCAGTGTCTATGGGTATGACCTTGGTGGACGCTTTGTTGACTTCCAGCCCCTGGGCTTTGGCGTCAACGGGCTGGTGCTGTCGGCCGTGGACAGCAGGGCCTGCCGGAAGGTGGCCGTCAAGAAGATTGTCCTGAGTGACGCCCGAAGCATGAAGCATGCCCTCCGGGAGATCAAGATCATCCGCCGCCTGGACCACGACAACATCGTGAAGGTGTACGAGGTGCTGGGGCCCAAGGGCACTGACCTGCAGGGCGAGCTGTTCAAGTTCAGCGTGGCCTACATCGTCCAGGAGCACATGGAGACGGACCTGGCGCGCCTGCTGGAGCAGGGCACGCTGACGGAGGAGCACGCGAAGCTGTTCATGTACCAGCTGCTCCGAGGGCTCAAGTACATCCACTCGGCCAACGTGCTGCACAGGGACCTGAAGCCTGCCAACATCTTCATCAGCACGGAGGACCTCGTGCTCAAGATCGGGGACTTCGGGTTGGCGAGGATCGTTGACCAGCATTATTCACACAAGGTATGGCTGGTTGGAATGGCCGGTGGGGTGGTTCCCGGAACCCTCCAGGATGCTCACGGTCACTCAGGAGGGCGTTCCTAGCTTCGCTGAAGCGGGGGGGCTGGGGTTCATACCTGGGGGAGGCTGGAGGGTGCCAGAAAGACCACTGGCCTCACAAGCAGTGGTTGGCTGGGCAGGGGGTGCGATCAGTGACC
Source organism: Mustela nigripes (assembly GCF_022355385.1). Classification (NCBI taxonomy): domain Eukaryota; kingdom Metazoa; phylum Chordata; class Mammalia; order Carnivora; family Mustelidae; genus Mustela; species Mustela nigripes. Next base: position 68,057,696 of record NC_081564.1, read on the forward strand.
TGGCTCTTAGGCTTGGCTCCACACCGTGGCCACGACCCAGAATTCCTAGCTGCGCAAGAGGGGGTTGGAGAAGGTGATCTCCAAGATGCCTTCCAGCTCTAAACTCTATGACTTTAAGACTGTGGTTGGTGAATTTGCCTCTAGCATTCTCTTATCTCTGCCATCTGCCTAATACCCTGCTGTCTGCTCAGGGCTCCTCGTGAGGCTCCCCAGCACACCAGCCTTATGCTCTGGTTCAGCTTGCCTCCTCCCCTACTCTGTGTCCCGTTCTCTCTGTCCACGGACAGGGGGCATGAACAGTGAATTTGGTAAACTCATCCTCAGCGTATGCTGTCTAGCTAATGGCTCAGCTCTCCCAGGTCCCGCAGTGCTCTGGCCTCTCCCTGTCATACTAACACCAGAGGTGTCTGGACAGGCCTGAGACCCCCTGGTCAGAGCTAAATGCTCTTCCAGCTGCAGAGATCAGAGCTGACCCAACCACACTGATGGACATGTGGACACTTGTTGTTAAGGCCCCCAACCTCTTCTTAACTAATCCACTGCTCCCTTCAGGAACTGGGAATCCTTGGAAGTTCTATTCCCCCACCCCTGGTTCCTGCCAATTTAGGGGAGCCTCTGAGCCCCTCAGCCCGAGCACACATCACCAGGCATCCCTCAACAGAGCTGTGGAGTGGGTGTGATTTCCAGCCTTCTGCCAAAACCTTTGAACCATGAATTTTTATTAGAATGAAAACATTCCCTAGGAAGTAGGTCAGCCAAAGTGGCCAAGGTAGATCATGAAAGGGGAGGGTAGCTCTGACCTTGAACATGCTTCAGCTTTCTCTCTGAGGTCCCATTCCTCTGCTCTCCCTTGCTACCTTATTTGCCGCAGCCAGAAGGTCACAGACTCGTAGAAAGGCACTGACCTGCATGGGGTAGCTACAGTGAGAGGGTATCTGGGGGAGGGGGAGGCAGGGCTCCCCGTCCCACCCTCACTGGCTAGAACTTGGGCTCCAGCCCAGATTTCAGACCCCAGATCAGCCCAGCTGGTTCGAGCCCCTTAGTGCCACCTTAACCAAGAGCTTGCCCCCTATCCCCCCTTCCTGCGGCTTGGCCATCTGTCAACACTGACAGTTGACTTTGTAGGCAGAGTATCCATGGTAAAAACAATAACCACCATAATAATAATAATGCCCTTTTGTCTTCCTAATACCCTTCCCTTTCTTCTAAGAAGCAATGACTGGTAACAATCAAACTGAAGGTTTTAACCCAAATCAATTCTTATTTGGTGAAAGGACCAGCGCATCCATGACACTCATTTCTGGGATGCACAAAACCACTTTCTGAATTGCAATAAACCAGTACTCTTGGGAGTAAGAACAGGACCGCCTTTGATGAAAGGATCTGATACAGCGACGTGTTCTGGGGAGAGTGCTCCGAACAGCACGCGGGAGACTGTCTCTAAAGTCAGGAAAGGTGTTGGGGTGACGATCGGCTGCCATAACAATTCTTAGAAAGTGTGTAGTGTGAGGAGGTGTGGAGGCAGGGGTCCAGGCTCCCTTCTGGCAGTGCTAGCCGGGATGTGGACAGTCATGTGCCCTCCGGGAGCCCTGCTTTCCCCATCTTTGACAGGGACGAGGGTAGATGCCATCTGCCCCGCTGGCTTGTGGTTACAAGTCAACATGGAGCGTGAATGTAACGCCCCGCTGGAGGCAGTAAGGTAAGGAGCCGGTCCGTTTATGTAAGGAGTGTTTGCTGAGCACCCCGGACCCCGGCCCTGGTTCCCTGGCCGGCAACTGTTAAGTGTCTGCGTTCCTGTCCCTTGGGGCTGGGAAGACACCTCTCTGGTTGGGACTTTCATGTTCCTGATGCCGAAGAATTTCGGTGTTGTGACATATCTTCTTAGAGTCTCTTTAACAAAATTATCTGTGGGTGTTAAAAAATCACTGGGGCCCAATGTGAGCCCAGGGGGTGTTTGCGTGAGCCCTGCCTTTGGCAGGTGTCCCCCGCACCCCTTCGCACCCCTTCTCCCCCCTTCTCCCTCATGTACTTTCGGCATTCCTCATTACCTCCTCATTCTAAGCCGAGTGATGACAAAAACTTTATATTTGGTGCTTTCATTGACCCAGTGTGCATTTAAATCAGCTCTCATTTAGTTCTCATAAAGCTGTGAGGCACTTAGGGCAAATGGTCCATCTGAAATCGGAGAGAACCGGCTATCTTGAGATGATTTGGCTGACTGTGGCGGGAGCGGCTCTAGAACTGGGGCCTTCTCACATCGTAAGGCATGGTCCCTCCAGGCTCTATCTTGTTTTGGAAGGCCAACTGGCCCCCAGTTGAAATGAACTTTCCCTTCTTCTGAATTTCCCTGTTGGTTCTTCCCCCACCCATAACCTGGACCTTCTAGCATCTCCCATGCTCTCCTCTGTCCTGTGGGTATTTGCGTCTGCCTCTTCTCTGCTCCCGGAGGCTGAGAACCCCTTGGTTCTTGAGGGCATGTCGTGTCTACCTTATCTCCCCCAGGGAGTCTGATCATTGTGCCTGAGACTTGGTCCAGTGGATCTCTTGGCCATCTTGAACAGGGGGGAGAACAGTCACTTACCAGCACATTACAGGTGGGAAGCTAGTTGGGTCCATGGATGGCATGTGTGTAGAGGATTTGAGTCTCAGAAAGAGAGCAGGCCCATAATTTCTCCAGCCAGGGGATTGGCTGGGGTCAGACGTGCGCATCTGCTTTCCCCTGTGTGTGTGGAGGATGGTGTCCGCCTGGGAACTGCTCTGAACCGGAGCCTTCCTCAAGTCTTACGGCTCCTGCACTCGCCTCGAAGAAGGTGGTGCTCACCTGGGCAGGAGGCAGCACCTAGGTGTGGGTTATAAAAGGGCACTCCTTTTTTTCATGCTGATTCAGCCCAGGGCCAGGGCCAGACTTTGTGACCTGACTGGTGGCTGGACTTGGCCCGTTGGCTGAGCACCAGCCCCCCAGTTTCCCACTCCTCACTGTGACTCCCTCCTGGGTGGACAGTGAGTCTCCTTTGCTTCCACTTCTGCTCATCTAGCACGGGGCCTGCCATTCAGGGTCGTGTCCACTGAGTTCACCTGGTGAAGGAGATGCCGAAGGCAATGGCCTTCTCTTCTCCAGTGAGCAGCTGGCTTCCCTGGGACTTGAAGACACAGTCCAAGAGCATTCTGGGTCTCCCTTACCATCCCTCTCTTGGGGGCCTCGGTCTTTGCCAGGTCCAGAAGGCAACTGGAGTTCCCAGTGAGCCCACGCTGTCAGGGTGATTACAGTGGGTGGCAGTGGGAATGTTCTAATGGCCTACTCAACAGCTTGGGGGGGCACTTGTCTCTCTGAGTCACTGTTACTCACCTCACTGACGTCAGGCCAGTCCTGCTCTTTGAGCAGCTCATTCCCGAGTGGGTCTGTCAGAAGGCCTCACCATCACCTTGTCCATAATTTCACAGATGACAAAACCAGGGCCTAGGAAAGGGACCCCCCACTCAGGATCTCACAATGTGTGGTCAGCACACACGGTTCGACTCCATGCCCACTGGTATTTCCGTGCCTCTCTTCTCAGTGGTCTTCTGTCCAACAGTCATTGTTCCCATTCTGGTGATTTCCCAGAATTCTTGATAGAGTCACGTGGAGGATGTCAAAGTGTTTTCAGATGTACAAAGGGCGAAATCACTAACAGAACTGTTCGCCCAGTAGACACCCTGATAATACCATGCGGACATTCAAGTCTCGGTTCCTTCTCCACTGACATATAGAACCAGCTCCGGACGGGGCCAGAGGGGAGTCATGAGGCCCCACCTGACAGGTGGCTTCCCAGCCTCTGCTCCTGTGATGAAGCCTTCCCCACCCACCGCTCAGCCAGCCCGCTAAGGAGTTCCTTGTTGTCTGTGTCAAGAGGCTGCTGAAGGGTCAGAGCATGTTTTCCTTTGAATTTATCCTGTTAGGAAGCAGAGGGTCTCCAAAGAGGCAAAAAAGAAACGTTGTTTAAGACTCGGCTGAGTCCTGTGCAAATTCTGCCTGGTGTCAGGAGCCCCCAAGAGCCCACAGCACGCTGACAGCCAGATCAGCTGTGTGAACTCACTCTCCTCCTGGAGGGGCCGCCGTGGCTGAGGGAGGAGCCCCCCATCCTTGCCTGGGCTGTCGGGCCCTGCCTGCAGCCTCGCCTTTCCTCTGGGGGCCACAGGCAGAAGACCCCAGGAAAGAAAGCCAGAGTCAGAGGCCCAGCAGCGTCTGGACAGCCCACGGCACTTGTGCTTTGGTGGATCAATTGAGAAGATCTGAGTTTGTTCAGCCAGCCTGTCTTTGGGCCTTGACCCCTTTCTGTTCCAGAGCCCTCTGTCTTCATACCTCACTCCCTATCAGAGTGCGTTCACACTATAGCTACCAATCTCATGAAGATGCCTTAGAAATTAATAGGACAGTGATTGATTCTCAAAGTGGGTGCCGGACCAGAACATTAACTTTGTCCCTGGGGCTTGTTAGAGATGGTCTTCGGTTACGTCTCAGGCCACTCTTATTGGAGACTCAGGGTGGGGCCCAGCAAGCTGGGTGGTAACAAGCCTCCCGGTGAGTCTGATGCTGGTTCACTTTCAAGAACCACTGATCTGGGGCACCTGGGTGGTTAAAGCCTCTGCCTTCGGCTCAGGTCATGATCCCAGGGTGCTGGGATCGATCCCTGCATCATGCTCTCTGCTCAGCAGGGAGCCTGCTTCCCCTCTCTTCCTCTATGCCTGCCTCTCTGCCTACTTGTGATGTCTGTCGAATAAATAAATCTTAAAAAAAAAAAAAAAAAACAACCACTTATCTGAAGACACGGAACAGCTTGTGTGTGGACAGCATCATGAAGGAAGCTAAGAACTCCCAGATTACGGGGTTGTATTTAAAGCAGCTCCTTTAACTAACAGGGTCATTCACGGCGAGAACGTCATGACCCGGAATGGGGAGGGTTGCTTTGGGCAGGACGGCTTTTCAGGGTCTCCATCACATCACATGGGAAGCTGTCTGGCCTGTTCATCATCGCTCAGGTTTGGCAAAAAGCTACACAAACCAGGGATCTCCACTGAAAGGAGCGTTGGTTCTGTTTGGGTGTGACTTTCACGGTAGTCCGGTGATAGGAACACAATCTTAGAAAACATGGACTTTTCATTCTGGTGTAAACTCCTTGATTTCTGTAACTTGACGGGAGACACTGGCTTCACAGATCAGTAAGACCGAGTGTGGATTGAGGGCAGACGACCGTGGTTCGTTAAGGCTTGTGGTTCAAGGTCCTGGAGGAGGCAGAAAGGTTCGTGGTGGTGAACACACACAGCCAGCTTCCGAAGGCTGTGCACGGAGCTTCGGTCGGCAGTGTCCACGCTGGTTTAACCGTGTTGATAACCACACCTCCTCCTCTCCAGGCCACTGCTTTCTGACAGCTTCTCATCTGTCTAGGCCAATATAAGCTCCTCCTGTCAGCCTGGGCAGACACGCAGAAAGCCTCCTTATAGCCCAGATTCCCTCGAAACGGAAACTCCGAGGAGGAGTGCGCGTTCCTGGGCCTGAAATAGGGTCTTTGCCCCTGATCAAGAGCGTGGCCTTTTGGGGTTCTGTGGGCTTGTGTTTTGAATGATCTCCATCTTGGAGATGTGGGGAAAGAGGAGCAGCTCCCTACATGCAGGGAGGGAGGAATAGTATCTCTCCCAGGGATCCCGGAATAGGACCGGGGTCCACAGTGCCAGCACTGGGAGAGGCCCAGCCAGACCCGGAGGCCAGCATTTCATGAGAAAATGGGCTCGTGGAAGGACAACTTGCTGAAGGCCCAGCTAGAAGTTCTTAAGCTGCTAAGCATGTTATTCCAAATCAGTGGAGCTGAAAAGATTTATTTAAAAGGCTATGAAATATCCCTTTTTAAAAGGGAAAAACATGACCTAGGGGATTAGAACAGAGGTTGTACTAGAGAGTCAAGTGTCCCTGAATGCTCAGGCCCACTGGAGAGCTAATTCGTTGGCTTTCAGAGCCTCCCTGCCCTTTCCCACTGCAGCCCCACCCCCAGGAGCAGGGCCTCCATGGTGTCCCTGGGCCTCCTGGGGTCCTCTCCTGCACCCTCCCTGAACATCACACCCCGGCCTCCCTCCCTGGGAAGCAACCATGGGCCATAGGAAAAATCTTTAACTAGCATGGCCGTGTACTGCCCGCGTATCAGAAAGGCAGCCAGCCAGAGACCCAAGGTAGGGTCCTGCAGGGGCCCTGCTCGCCAGGAATTGACCCTTTATTGCCAGATCCTAGAGAGATCGAGGAGCCTCTGGGAATGAGGCCAAGGTGATGAGTGACGGAATTAGGGGCTTGGAGCAATGCCTGTTGACAGCATTTCAGGATTCTACTGCTGGCTTCGCTGCCCAGGGTATCGCTGCCTTGCTTTCTGCCTTCCCCATCATCTTAGGAAACAAAGCTCACCTTTTCTCCTGTGCCTGCTGGTCTGCCTCTTGGGAGGGGGCGGTGAGCTGTTGATTAAAAGCATAAAGGGATCAGAAGCTTCCTCCTTATTTTCAACACCAGCCTCCTTACTCACCTCACCCACAGGAAGTCAGTGTCCCACCAGCCTACTGGAGAGGGGCTCGAATTTCATGTAGTAGGTTTGCTGCTGACAAGTTGGCAAAGACTTTCCCTTATCTAGAAAGTGTCTTTATTTTCCTCTCATGTTTAAAGTTTGTTTTCTCTGGATATGAACTTCTGAATCTACGATCTTTTTTGCCATTCAGTACTTAAAAATGCCATTGCCTTATTTCCTGTCCCTATTATTTCTGAAGAGAAGGTCTTCAATCACATCATTTCCCCTATATGTATGTGGGGTTTTTTTCCCCTTCTGCAACCAAGACTTTGTCTTGAGCCTTTCAGCAGCTTGACTGGGATGTGCCCAGGTGTGTGTTTCTTGGTGCTTATTTTATTTGGGATTCATTGAGCTTCTTGGTTCTGTTATTTGGGACATTTCAACAATTCTTTTTTTCCTGCTCTGCTTTTTCTCTTTTCTCTTTCTGGGTTCTGATTAGATGTATTACTTAGGTTGTTATTGCTCCAGAAGATTGTAGAGTCTTTCTTCTGTCTTTTTTTTTTTTAAGAATGGATAAGTTCTGTGGTTCTGTCTTCAACTTCACTAATCCTTTCTTCTGCCATCTCTAATTTGTCATTAAGCTCATTTGGTGAGTTTTCCTTTTTAGATAATATGCTTTTCCATTCCAGAATTTCCATTTGGTTCCTTTTTTATAGTTTCCCTTTATGTGCTAAAATTCCCCATCTTCATCCATTGAGATCATTTTTTTCCCTTTTAAATCCATGAAATATTTAAAATAACTGCTTTAAAGTCTTTGCCAATTCCAAATCTGGGACATCTCTGGGTTGTTTTATATTGACTCCTTTTTTCTTCTGAATTTGGGTCACATTTTCTTTCTTCTCCACATTTCTCATAATTTTGTGGACATTGCAAATGATACTCTGAAAAGGAGTCTGAATTATATTGTCTTTCTTTAATGAGTTCAAAACCCAATTTTGGTTTTTGTTCTGGCAGTCCATTAATTTACTGATGATGGTTCTCCTTAATTTTGTTAAGGCTTGGCTTTAGGCTTTGAGAGGGCAGGACTAGAGTAACCCTTACTCTAGAACATGGTCCTTACCCCTAGGACCTCCCCTTTCTGTTGTCACTGGAATGCCTGGTGCTTCCCCTCTGGCTGGCTAGACTGGAACTCCCATGGATCCAGTGGTAGGTCTCTAGAACCTCTAATATTCTTGCTCTCAATTCCAAAGTAGCTGCTCTCTTCCAGCCCACACCAGATCTCACCTGCGTCTGAGCAACACAGCACTCAGCCAGAGATCTGTGTGAGCCCCACCCTTACAACAAACTTCTGGGCCCCCACCTTATTGAAGAACCTTCCTCTCCAGCATCTTGTCCTGCCAGTTCTGGATGTTTCAACAGCCCCAAACTCCAGTTCCTACTTCCCCAGATCAGTAGGACAACCATGTTCTGCTTTGCTCCATCTCCCTGTGCTGTGGTTGGGAAATCTACCCAGGCAGAGTGCCAGGGCGAATATGAAATTCACCTTATGTGTTTCCTTACCTTCCCTCAACCCACTGTGCAGTGCCTGAAAACATCTGATATGTGTGCTTGTCCAGTTTTGTCATTGCTTAAGATAGGAGGGCAAATCTAGTATAGCTACTCCGTCATGACCAGAAGCAGCCCCCCTCGCATTCAGTGATGTAATGCTCTGTGTGGCCAATGACCCTTTATGCTAGATTTTAAGCACCTTGAAGGAAGTGTTGGTGACTTATCTCTACATCCCAGTAGCGTGCTTAATGAATATTATTCGGTGGCATCAAGTGGAGAGCCTAGGGGCTAAGTGTAGAATAGCGCACTATTCCTCCTTCCCTTTGTACCTGAGTGGATGTGCAGGTAGGGGAACTCCTTTCACACAGCGCCTTCAGTCCTGGTGGGGAGGAGCCCAGCTGCTCCACGCCTTGCTCCAGTCCCTCTTCTTGAGTACTCCCAGGATATAAATATCTCAGGAACATGATACCGTCTTACTCTATAGGCAAATATCCCTGTGTTTACACTGAAGAAGAATGATTGGAAAATTGAGTCAAATCCTTTGCAATTTTCACCCGAAGTATAGTTTCTTTAATATTGCCTTTCTTTAGTATAGCCTTTGCTGGGGTTGCCTGTTGAAAAGATAGTAGTAGAGAAATAGGCTGGCCAGCGGAGGTGGGGGGAGATCGTACTACTGGAATTATCCTGATTTTCTTGGCAACCTTGTACATTGGTATTCCACTTCTTTGAGCCCCATCTCTAGCTTCTGCCACCCCACCCACCTTGTGCTGTAACATCACTGACTTGTCACCGTTCACTGGATAATCCCATACTTGGTGACAGCTCTGATCCCACACACTGTTCCCTCTGCTCCCACATGAACTCCTACTATCCCTGCAGACTCAGCTCAGAAGCCCCACCTCTGCAAAGCTTTGCCCAGCTCCCCCGAGGGAGACTTAATCACACCTTCCTCCAGTTGCCCAAAGCACTTACTCCCATACTATGATGATTATCTGTTCACGTGGCTGACTCTTCCCTGATAGACATTGGAGCCCTTAGGAAACAGTATGTATCTCATTTATCTCTATTCCTAGCACCTGGCACAGTATCTGACCCAAAATACATGTACATTAAATGCTAATTGAAATGAAGAGGCTAAGCCTTTACCTTTCCACTGAATCGAGTACGGTCCTCAAGAACATCTCAGAATAAAGCACGATTTCGCTCCTTCAGAGAAGCTTTCAAATATTTGAAGTCATCCATCATGCCCTTCTAGTTCTCTGCAGCCCAGAAGCCCTTTGTTTGCATATCCAGGTACTGTTCTGAGTGCTAGACAGGTGTTAACCTATTAGTCCTTATACCAGCCTAATAATGTAGTAAGAATAATAATGGTGATGATGATGATAGGTGCTGCTCTTGTCCCCATTTTAAGATGGAGACACTGAGGCACAGAGAGTAGCTTGTCCAAGGTCACCAGCTAGAAAATGGCGGTGTTGGGTGTCAACGCCTAGCAGTGGCTTCGGAGGTCACGCTGTAGCCACTGAGCTAAGCTGCCTTGTTGGCTGTTCACATGATAATGTTGCCAGAGCTCACCCTGCCCTCCCTGTCTTTTCGTTGACCTCCTCCTACTTGTCATACCCTTGCTTAAAAAGTATTTTTCAGAACAGATACTCTGTGATTTCACCAGCAGAGTCAGTGAGAGTGTGACCTCTCTGCTCCATAAATGATTTACTGTTCCTGCTGCCCGTGGTTTTTTTGGCAGCCATGTCAACTATTATCTCATACTAAGCTTGTTGCCAACCAAGTTCAGTTAAGCCCGGTATTCTCTGTTTTACATTTATATGCTTGATCTTCATCTTGTTGGCTTAAGACAAATATTCCAGCCTGATGAGACCTTTTTGGATCTTTGTTTTATCCTTTACAATGTCATAATTGGTGGTTTTATCCCTTACAACGTCATAATTGATAAACCTGTCTTCTAGGACTTCTATCACTAGTTTTAAAATGTGTAAAGGGATTAGGTGAAATGCTTCGACTCATGGCGGTTAGACACTTCTCTCAGGGTGACACTGAACCTGAGCTAACAGTCTTTGGATTTAGTTGTCCAACCATTTGTGAGTTTACAAAATTATATAGTTATCTGATCTGTATTTCTTCACTGTCCACAAGGATGTTCTAAGAGATTTAGCTAAGTGCCTTGTTGGGATTCAGGGACATTTTCCTTCCACCTCAGTACAATTTAAAACTCGTCCTTAAGTTACAAAGCCAAATTCAAACTGCATGACCAGCTGTGACGCTTTAATTCCTAGATACACAGAACTCAGATGTGGCCAATACCACCTCTTTACTTAGAACCTCATACGTGAACATCTCAACTTGAAATCATATTGGAAGTTAGGGCATGGTTAAGTAAACTGGCTTACCCACAGCATGGGATACAACTATTTTCATTGGTGTTTTTGGAAGAGTTCTGAATAGCATAGACAATGATTATGTCATAATGATGAGGTTTAAAAAGCAAGATACAGAATTGTATAGATGGTGATCATAACAGCTGGAAACACAGAGAAAAGAATGACACGTTGAAATTGGCTAGAGGTTAAAAGCTCCAAACTGTTAACAAGGGTTAGACATGACAAATAAAAAGAAGGGGATTTCCCCCCTTCTGTTCATTTTTCTGTAGTTCCCAAAAATGTGCAGCAGGAACATGGGTGGTTTTATCACAGTAACCTTTTCAGGTGGGAGGTTGGGGAAGTTTTGTTAACAAGAGTCTGCTTGCCAAGAACATGTTTATTACAAGAGTGGTAAGCCCGATCACTCCCTCCATGAGAGAGAAGGGCGAAGCCCACCAGGATCTGGGCCGGGAGTGTGCACATGCTGACCATAACATGTCACATGAGTCGTACCCCCTCTCCCCAAGGGTGGTCCCGCCTCGGCTGCTGGCCCCATGCCAACCACGGGACAGGCTCTTCTGGGTGCACCATGCCCTTGGAAAGCTGGATGACCCTCCTCATTGGTACCAGGTGACCCAGGGTGAATTACCTCACCTGCTGTGGGCTGGCCCCGTCCCCTCCTCATACTAGATCCTGCTTCCCAGGGCTGTGTGTGCGGTGCATGGCACCAGGTCAGGCATTGGGAAGCACTCGTAAACATTAGCTCTTCTCCACTGTGATTATGAATCATGATTGGAGAGGGTTTCTGTGTTCTCAGACAACTGGAAATTCTAGCACTAATGATAAATATTATTGAGGCACTTGACCATGCTTTAGTTTCTCATCTTAGATAAAAATGGAAGGAGTGAAGAGGAGTAGGGACAAGTCAGAAACCTTTATGGGAATCAGTTGTCAGAATAGATCGATGAGGAAGCACTGCGCTTGGAAGAGGGTGTTTAACCTGAAGGTAGACTAGGTTGCTAAATGTTGGCACTTCTGCAATTTAGCCAAAGACTGATTCTGGTAATGAGGCTATACACTAGTGTTGATATTCAAAATAGTTAACAATCGGTAAGCTTGGGGACCAGCCAATCAGAATAGACCTCGGTGATGGCCCCTCAGAATGGATCCCAGCAATGAGCACCTGTCGCCCCTACCCATGCACCCTCCCCATGCACAGACTGGAGAGGAAGGCCTGTCCTCCCCAGAGGTACTCACTTAGATGTCCACCTCCAGTTCCATATCCAGGCATGCAGAACAGCAACCATGAGGTCCATCCTGGGACAGCTGTTTGGGAAGAGGCAAGCCTTTGTCTCACAGCTGCCCCAATGCTCATTCTTGCTTCCTTCCCCTCTCTTCCATGATGTCCTGTTTGCCTCTACTGTCCGTCACACGCCTGACAACATCCTGTTGTTGTCCAAGGCAGAGAAAACGAGGAGCCATTCCTTGTTCTGCCTGTTGCACCATACTGGCCTCTCTTGTGTCCCCAGATGACCTGGACAGCAGGTTTCCAGAGTGTGGGAGACCCTAGGGTATGGTCATGAAGGTTGTATTGCACTATCTTCTATGCAGAATGACGACCATCTGCAGAACCACGTGTCCTCCTGGCAGTGAGCTCAATTAAGCAGCTGTGAAATGTGGGACTCATCTTCTTGGGGATGAATTTTTCCCATTTCCCATTTCCCTAGTGGTCCTCTATAGGTCTTTTGTTTTAGCTCTGTTCTGTGGTTACCAGCTGCCCTCAACCCTGACCCCGACCAATTTGCAGATGCTAATGCGAGAGCATGAACAGCTGATGGCCCCTGTAGCTGAGGGATCAATATCATCATATCTACCCTGAAGTTTTTCCTGGAATTCACAGTAATGCACGCTGGCAGTTCTCTCCCACCTGTGGTAGCTCTGGATCCTCCTCTGAAGGAGGCAGGTCAGGTTAATTATTGTCCTTACTTGATACATGAGGACTAGGGGACCGCTGGAGCTCATCTAAGACCCACTGCTAATAGGAAGCAGAGCCTGGACCAGACCTGCCTCCAGGGACTTGGACAGCAGCTAGTACCGCTGGACTCAGCTCCAGAACTCAAAGACTCCCAGGTACTTTCTGTGCTGAGAAGAAGGGAGAGTCATGAAATGGGGAGCACTTGCTTCTGCTTTTCTCGTGAAGAAAGTTGGAGAACAGAGCAGTTTTGTCATCTTCTGTGGGGCCCACAGTGAACAAAGGTGGGGCCTGGACAGAAAAATGCAATCCCTGTGTCCTAGGCCCCTTCTTCTCTCTGGGGCCCCACACAGCCTCTCACCTTCGCATGTCCACCTGCCGTCCTCCCCAGTGCTCCTGCACCTCGCTTCCCTTCCACCTCTCCCCACGGGATCTTTCCTTCCATCTCTCCCCCCTGGAAACTTACTGGGGCCACGGCCTGCTTCACTGCCCCAGCACGCAGCTATTTGGGAAAAAGCTACCAGCGAGGGTGCTACTTGCAGTAGAACAGAGGTTTATATTGGCTTTTACACTAACTTAAGACATAATCAACATCCTGTACAACTCACCCATTTGAAATGTACATCTCACTGGCGTATATTCACAGAGTTGTGCATCTATCACCATAATCAATTTTATTTTATTTTTTAAAATATTTTATTTATTTGAGAGGGAGAGAGCATGCATGAGTGGGGGGAAGGACAAAGGAGAAGGGAGAGAGAGAACCTCAAGCAGGCTCCATGCTGAGCGCACAGCTGTAAGTGGGGCTTGATCCCACAACCCTGAGATCATAACCAAAGCTGAAACCAAGAGTCAGACACTCAACTGACTGAGCCACCCAAGTACCCCCAGAATCAATTTAAAAACATCTTCATTACCCCCCACAAAACTCTCAACCCCCTGAGTCATCACCCATCAAGGTCTCCATCCCCTCCTTCTCCAGTCCTAGGCACCCAAGAAGCCTACTTTCTTTCTTTTTTATTTATTTATTTAAAGATTTTTATTTATTTGACAGACAGATCAGAAGTAGGCAGAGAGGCAGGCAGAGAGAGAGAGGAGGAGGAGGCAGGCTCCCTGCTGAGCAGAGAGCCTGATATGAGGCTTGATCCCTCATGGAAACCTATAGACCCACAAATGCTGGTTCACGAGCATTCACAGCAGCATCATTCATGATGGTTGAAAAGTGGAAACAATGCCATAAGCCAAGGAACAGATAGACAAAATGTGGTGTATCCAATTCTGGCATGTCATTTGGCAATAAACAGAAATGAAGCAGTGAGACCCGCTATCACATGAATAAAGCTTGAAAATACACCAACCCGGTCACAGAGGACGACACACCACATGATCCTATTTATACAAAATAGGCATAGGCAAGTCCATAAAGAAAGAAAGTAGGGGCACCTGGGTGGCTCAGTGGTTAAGGCCTCTGCCTTCGGCTCAGGTCATGATCCCAGGGTCCTGGGATCGAGTCCCGCATCGGGCTCTCTGCTCAGCGGAGAGCCTGCTTCCCTCTCTCTCTCTCTGGCTGCCTCTCCATCTACTTGTGATTTCTCTCTGTCAAATTAATAAATAAAATCTTTAAAAAAAACAAAACATTACAAGAAAAGAAAACATATCTCCCATTAAGATATATGTAAAATGTCAAAACGAAATTTTAGCACATTGAATTTAATGACATATACAAAGAAAAACGCATATTGACCAAGTGTGTTTTATCTCAGGACTGCAAGTTTGGCTTAATATTTGAAAATCAATGTTATAACCATTTTGGAAAATGATTTGGCAGTTTCTTTAAAAGTTAAATTTACATCTGCCATATGATCCAGACTTTCCACTTTGATATATTTACCCAAAAGACATGAAACTATATGTCCATGCAAAGATTTGTGTATAAATGTTCCTAGCAGCTTTCTTTTTTATAGAGGATAAACTGGAAGCTACCCAAATGTCTATCAACATTCCGTTGAACCAACTGTGGTATATCCATACAGTGGAATTACTACTTACAGCAATATTATAGCAATAACAGGGAACGGACCATTTGCAACCATAGGAAATGGATCTCAAAACAATTACACCAAGTGAAAGAAGCCAGACCAAAATGAATGAAGGAAGGAATGAATAATGAGATCCTGTAAGATTCCATGTATATAGAATTCTAGAAAATGTAATCTACAGTAATAGTAAACTGATCAGTGGTTGGAGAGGCAAAGAGGCATGGAAACTCCCAGGGGTGACACATGTGTTCATTACTTTGGTGAGGATTTCACAGTTGGCATATGTATGTCAAAACATATCAAAATTGTACACTTTAAGTATGTGCAGTTGTATGTCACTTGTACCTCAATAAAGCTGTTTTAAAATACAAATATTTATTCAGGGTGCCTGGGTGGCTCAGTGGGTTAAGCCTCTGCCTTCAGCTCAGGTCATGATCTCAGGGTCCTGGGATCGAGCCCCACATTGGGCTCTTTGCTCAGCAGGGAGCCTGATCTGCCCCCCACTCTGCCTATTTGTGATCCCTTCATGGCTTTCTGTTGCTGGGCCTCCTTGCTCAGGGCATTCACAGGGGGCACTCCACGGCTCAGTAGGACCACAGAGGAAGAAGTTGCTTGTTTGGGAACAGATGCTGGCCTGAGGTTCAGACGCTGTGGTTTTGGCCTCCGTGCCCCTCCCAACTACTCAAGTGACCAGGAGGGAATATCACTGCTCTCTGCCTTGGTTTCCCCATCTGGAAACGAAAACAATGGTTGCCTGCATCTCCTCTCTCCCTGGGGCACTGGAGCAGAATTCGAAGTGAAGACAATTTCAAAGACCAGTGGGCTGGAGTCCGAGGCCTGGGTCCCAGCCCTGCCTCCCGCACGATACTCGCGCAAGTCAGTCTGACCCGGGAGTCTCAGCTTCCTCCCCATCAAACGAAAGAGAATACGGGCCCATGTCCCCCACAGACAACTGGGGGGAAAATCAGAGTCCAAAGATGAGAACATAGAGATAGGACTGTGCCCGCGTGTGTGAGGAGGTGCCATGACCACGGAAAACCACCGGGGTGATGCTTACTGAGCCCCTCAAGAACTCCACTCCCAGTGTCTTCTTCTGTGGTCCATCTTGGGACAGAGACCCCAAAGTTCGGGATGTGTGCAGTTAGAGCAGCGTTCATCCCTGAACTTCTGGTTTTGGCCCTGTACCCTCAACAGTCCCCACGAGGACCAGTTTTGTTGGGGTCACCCTCAGACTGTGTTCGGGAGAAGCAGCCTGTTTTAAATAGTGTCCTTGAGTGGTGATGACACTTGACATCCAGACCCCCGCGAGGGTTCTGTTGTTTCAGTGACACGTGTCTGCTGCCTTTGAGGTGATCGCTGGGGCATGTTGGGGCTGGGGGACTTAACAGTTCCTGGAACAGGGCTCGCTGTGGGGAGCAGAATCCCGATTCGGGGGGGGCCCGTCCGCTAACTAGAGCAGCTCAGTTCTCAGAGACACAACGTCGGGGCCACATTAGACCTTAAACAACAGCTCATCTCATTCCCCAGAGGGGCCTACCCGAAAACGACTTGCCTGAAGTGATATTGGGGTCTCGATTTGACTTTGAGAAGCAAACGAGTGAGAGAAAACAGAGACAAGTCTCTCCAGGAAGTCCCTGGCTTTGGTTTTTCACTTCACATTGGCTCTGAATGTCGAGCAGACGGGATGCCGCGTTCTCCACTCTTCGGCCTGCCGCCGGGCACCGTGATGTACAAAGACTCAGATGCGAAAGCTGATGACATCATTCAGTCATCCGAAATCGAATTCTGTTCCCTGGAGGCTGTGTCCCAAGGCAGGAAATTGAATGGGGACATTTTAGAGATCTTTCCGGCAACAGGCGTTGAAACAGAACGTCTCTTTTGCTTCACCCCACCGTTGGCCAGAACACCGACCCACGTCCAAATAGCACAGAAACCCAACCTTCTGCTTCATTTTGAACAGTGGGTTTTCGTCTTCAAGGTGGCTCCTGACTGAAGCAAACCACAGCCTTCTGAGTCTGTGCTTGTTGGATGAGCTCAGGAAGGCCGTGTTTGGCCACACTACCAGACCATCTCCTGGTCTGCGTCTCCGCATCCTTTCCCCTCGTTAGAGCTTCCGTCCACAGCTTGCCGCCCCCCGTCCTCTTTCTTGCCCTCCTTCGTCCCCACAGGAGCACCGCCAGGTACTTCTTCCTTCTCTCAAAACCCCCCGTGGACCTTAACAAGAAAGCCACATCAGCCATGTACGCGTCCGTAGAATTGTAGCACGGAGCCATACAGCCTGGTCGCATTGATAGTTTAAGTTTTACTCTCCGCTGCGAAAGGGAAAGGGATTTTCAGGCAGCAGCCAGCAGGTGGAGGCAGTATTTCTCAAGCAACCTTCCTGTGGCTCCAGAAATCATACCACCTCACGGTTCTCCGCCTGTGGCCCAGACTTCAGGTATTCTCACCCGGATCCTCCGCGCAGGGCCTCAACCAGTCCTGGGTGGCGTTCCCCGACCCTCTGGGTCAGTCTTTCGTTGCTTCCCTTGGACTCCATGGTAGGTGCGAGCCCCGTGGTGCAGGCCCGTGTAGCTTTTGTAGGCGAGAATCTGGACACTGAGTGCTCAGCAGGGCCTTGGATCCATGCCTGTCCTGCCCAGGAGGAAGAACTCCACAGACTATAGGCTATAAGCCCTGATCCTAGTCCTTAATAACTGTGGGACTTGAGCAAGGGGTTTATCCTCTACGCTCCATTTTCTTACCTGCAAGACGGAAATAACAGAACCCGTGTCACAGCGTTGTTCTAAGAACTGGATAAAGAATGCCAGGTGCTTAGCACAGTGCCCAGCAGGGAAGAAGTCCTCTGGAGACACGAGCTTCTTACCGGATGGAGCAGAGCCAGAGTGTGAGGGGGAGGAATCTAGGATAGGACAGCTTGGGGGCCAGGACTCATTTCCGTGAATTCAGCTTTAAGCCGCTGGTCTTCATGCTGGGGGAGCTCCGAGTAGGGCTGGCTGGCGGCTGGTGGGTGCAGAATGAATTTTGGACTCTGGAGCAAGGACAGCGGTCTTTCTGTTTTGCAGCCCTCATTTATCTGAGCCCCAGGCAAGATGGAAGGTAAAGACAGTCTAAACCCCTGAACAGATGGGGCCTCACCCATCCACGGGGTCTCTCCGTCCCCGTCCCCACCCCCTGGGCCTCTGGAGGTGAGATTCCTGGCTGGGTTTTCAGACCGCCCAGCAGATGAGAGGCAGAGAACCAGGGACTAGATGGTCACCTGAGAGCAGAGAGAAACGACAGCTGATGGTCTGACAAGTAAGGAAACAGACAAAGGATAAAGGCAGACATCCGAATTACTAGAAAATCACAGCCACCGGGCTCTGGAGAGGGGTTCCTGCCTCCCTTTCATGTCCGAGAGCCACAGCATCTGAAGACTCAGAGTCGTGATGTTCAAAACCCGACCTTGACGAAGGGTGTCCAGTCTCGGTCTGTTTTCAGAAGCCAGTTGTGTAATGTGAATGGCGATAAAAACTTGGTGCTCCCACGCATTTGCTGCGCTCTTGTTTAACCGGTCATGGTGGGAGTCCCATGGGCATCCTGTGGTTTGGGTAGGGCCCTGTCTCCCATTTTATAGATGAGGAAAGCGAAAACTGAGGTGGCTGAGATTGTCCAGGCTTCTGTAGCTAGTGAGTGTCCATGTGGCTTCACTCCAGGACTTCCGACTGGAGGTCTAGTGCTCTTTCCCACGCAGATGTTGTCAAACTGTGTTCCTTGGAGCCTGGGGGGTTCTTCCCCAGGGGCTGCCGCAGGAATGCAGGGAGGCCCTCCGGCAGGTCTGGACCTCCCACCTCTGACTCAGCAAGAGGTGCTAGGTGTTTAGCTGCCAGAGACTCTGGATGGGGAAGCATCAAAGAGGTCCTGCTGCTTGGAAGAAAACAAGAGAGTGAGACAAAAAGAGAGCTTTGAAGCTACTGAGAATGGTGCCCTTAATAGTTGGGGATCTTTTCTATCCAAAACCAATTAAAATTAAAAGAAAGGCTTAGGACTATGTGCATATAGGGCACACCTGCTCTCCGGCAATCTCAGCCAGTCTGAATGACTTACCCCAAGGGTGTCCTGGTCCTGTGGGACTCAGGTTCCCTGCAAGCTGCCCCAGGTGGGCTCATCCACTGGCCTTAGATGGGCACTTCTTGGCTCCCCTTCTCCGCAGCCACCTCCCCTGTGCAGGCAGAGTCCTTGAGCCACCTGGGGCTATCAGTGCCTTTTACAGCCTCTGTCCCCATGCTGTCCTCACTATCTGCCAGAGCCCTGTTGTCACCTCTTCCGGGTGGGCTCCCATCTGCATGTGTCTCCCGAGCTGTGAACACTTGATACTCACTGGAGGAGTGACAGATGTCCTCCTGCATTTTAATAGTGGCCCCCTGCACACCCAGACTATTACCCCATATAATTTATTCCAAAGGTGGGAAATCAGGCACGACACAGGACTTCTGGGAAGAGCTATTTGCATAGAGAGGGCTTCAGTAACACCGTATAGAGGGCACTGATTCACCCGGGAAGATCTGGCCTCATTGCCAGCCTCCGGCTCTGCTCCCTCCCTCTGCACCCACCCCACCCTCACCTAGAGAGGGGAAAGAATGTGAGAGGGGCATCTGGGGTTAGTCCCTGACTTACTGTCGCTGTCCTCAGCGGCAGACACCGAAAGTGGGACGTCTGTGCTGGGTGTGGTGGGAGGGCAGTTGGGCCTTCCGAATTGGTTCGAAACCAGTCCGAACTGAGCGCGCTTGACAAACCTCAGTGGGCCCTGTGTGGCCACGGGTGGTGACACTGGGAAGACAGGACAGAGACTCACATTTTAGCCAAGTACACGGGGCGGCATGGGATATCCGGTGTCGAATGAATGACATGGACGGGTCTTCTGGAGAAAACGTTCCTTTCCCTCCCCCTGTCTCTGGCCCCATTTTTTCCTTCTAAGTTAGAGCTCGTTTGCAAAGAGTGCGTCTTGAGGACGTGGGGGTGAAGGTAGCCTTACTGGTCATCAGGCTCTAGGTAGGAAGTGAGAGGCAGCATTGCAGGGGAGGGTACCAGCGAGGCAAAGGGGGTGAACATCTCAGGGAGAGCAGAGCCTGATCCCCCCGGGGAGCAGGGAGAGGAAGGCTGGGGGCAGAGCAGTAAGAACCCGAGAAATCAGGCAGAGGCGTTTGGGCACAACAAGCAAAGGGGCACCCTTGAAGCCTCTCAAAATAGAGCCAGGGGCATCTGGGTGGCTCCTTCCAATTAAGTGGCCAACTCTTGGTTTTAGCTCAGGGTCATGGGATCGAGCCCCACTTTGGGCTCTGCACTAGGGGTGCAGCCTGCTTAAGATTGTCTCTTCCTCTCCCTCTGGCCCTCCCCAAGCCCCACTGTCTCTCTCTTAAGAAAACAAAATAGAGCTGAGAATGGAAGGACTTCGTGGCACTCTTCAGAGCAGCGTGCTTTGCATGCGTTTTGTTTCAATCCGACAGCCCCGTAGGGAGTCTTCTCCTCAGGGAGGTTAAGAAAATCACTGTTAAGTCACCAACATGGAAGCTGCTAGCACAGGACTCAAACCCAGGTCCAGAGCTTGTGTTCCCAGCACCGATATGCCACCTGTGAGGCATCTCTGTCTGGCAGGGGAGTGCGGGCTGTGGTGAGACCAGAGCCAGGTCCTCCTGCTGAGAAGCCCTCCAGATGCTTCCATGTCCCCATGTTCTTCCCATGCTGGAGCACCTGAGAGTCATTGCGGGAAGAAAATCAAGCCTTCGTTGGGCTTTGCCTTAGTTTGCTGGGGCCGCCGTGTCAAAGAGCCCACGCTGAGAACCCTACAGAACAGAAACCCCTTACCTCATAGTTCTGGGCGCCACACGTCTGACCTCAGGGCGTTGCCAGGGTCAGTTCTTCTAGGTGCTAGGAGGAAGGGTCCCTTCCATGCCTGACCCTGGCTGCTTCGGCCATATTCGGCATTTCTTGGCTCTTAGAGGCTTCGCTCCCTCTGTGCCTTCATCTTCCTATGGCCACCTCCCCATGAGGGTGCCCTGTGTCCACATTTCCTCTTCTGGTAAGGATATGAGTCATCCTGGGTGCAAGTCCATCCTGCTGACTTCATCTTAACTGACAACACCTGCAGTGACTTCTTTCTGAGGGTGCACACAGGGCACTGGCTACAAATTCGGGGGCCCACATACTCCCTCATTTAAATGATTCACAGAACTGAGGAAAGCCCTACGCTTCCGACTACAGCGTTCTTACAAAGGTTATGAATCCCAGCCAGCCAGAGCAAGAAATCCCAAAGGCAAAGCCCAGGAGGGTCCCATACGTGGAGGTTTTTTGGTCACATAGGTGCGTGTCACCAACCAAGGGCATTCACTCAACGTCCAGGGTCCAGAGTTCTTCCTGGGCTTTCATCATGTAAGCATGGTTGATTGAATCGTTGGGCACCTGGACGAACTCAAGCTCTAGCAGCCCCCCAGCCCCCAACCCAGCTCTCTGTTCACATGGCCAGACCCATCCTGAAGCTATCTACGGGCCCACAGAGAGTAACAGTCGCCCTCTTGACACGCAGGACATTCCAGAGAGTTTAGAGGCGTCCTCACGGGAACCGGGGGAAAAGACCAGCCAAATTCTCTATTATATAGCAGTAGCTAGAAGGGAATCTAACAGAAGGATGCCGACTCCCTGTTCACACTCCCTCTAAATGCCCTGGAATACTAGACGGCGGCGAAGATGAAGCAGCTGTGGCTTCACACACCGACTGGAGCTCGTGCTACGGTTTTGAAGACCCAATGCACTCACAGCACTTTCTCGTAAATATTGAAGCAAAGCTCACCTCCCTTTTTTGTAACCATCCACCTAGGGTTGCCAGACCCGCTGGGTGGGGTGCTGGAAAGTTGTATAGAGGCTGGGCTTCCTCTTTGGGGCCCACTCTCCCCGCCTCGTGCCCCTTCCCTTCCTCAGAGCCCTGCTTTCTCTAAGTGTCCAGGGCCCTTGCAATCTCCTACCTCCCTTAGCTCTCCAGGAACTTTCTAGAGGCACCGCTGAGTGTGGAGAATAAAATCCCTGCATACTCTTTTGCGGGGGGCGGGGGGGAGGCATGGAATTTGCTTTTTTAGCTCTTCCTCTAAAAGTGAAACCAAGGCTCTTGGTCAAGGAATTTAAGGCAGCCCCGATGGCAAGGGGAGGAGATCAGAGACCTTTTCTGGTGGCCAGAGATCATACCAGCTTGTTTTGTAAGGAGAGAAAGAAACATCCTTCAAAACGACGCTAGCTTCCTCTGTAACCTTTCCCTCTTCACAGACTCTCTGGGGTGACCAGAGCTCTAGACAGTCTGCCTCAGGCTATGAGAGGTGAGGCCCTGCTGTGATTGACCTCAGGGAAGGTTCCTAGACTAGGTCGGTACCTGCTTTCCTGTCTCGAAGATCCTGACAACAGGCCTCCCTGTCCTCCTCGGCCCCTGCCTCTTCCTTGGCCCTTTGTCCTCCTGGTTGAGAGCCGAATTCACCACAGAGCTGGTGAATCCCAACTCAGGACCTCTCACAGTGTGTTCATATGGTCATATATTTTTGTAATATTTGCAAGCTGAGCTGTCTCGGCAGCCATCAGCTAAGAAGGAGCCCGTTTCCATTCTGACTTGCCCCCTACCATGTCTTCCCTCGTGTTGGGTCATGCTGGCGGGGCTCAGCATCTGGGGCCTCTGAGAGGAAGCTGGGCTAGGGGTACGTTTACTTTGGGTTTAGTCAAATATATTTACATGATTTGCAGTTAACTTCTATATATAGTTTAGTCATTGCCGGCGTCTTGGTGTGGGAATAGCTCCCGGGAATCCTTTGGTGGCCCCTGAATCAAGTCATGGGGTGTCAGCTCACAAAAGAAGCAGAGCCCACCTACATAACGTGTGGCCACATCTGGCCCATCCTGGTTCACAACAGCCTGGTCAGTGAATGCCACCAATTCAAAGAATAAAAGTTGAGTCACCTCATGAGAAAGCTAGAAATGCCTCCCGAGTTTTACAGCGCATACATGAAAGAGGGCTTAGTAGCATTTTTCCCAAACTTGACAAGAGTCCTAAAAATATATATGACCTTACCCAACGAGTACTGGAGGTGAGAGAAATTTGTAAAATACCAGTCATTCTGAAATATCAACCATTGTGAAAACTGAGTTAGCTTTTCAGTTATCTTTCAAAGACTGAGTTCTATTTAAATTCTGACTGTGAAAAATTACGGTACAGAATTGTCGTACAAGAGATCAGAGATGAGGCGGCACGTTTCAGAAGTTTGCTACCTGCAGTTTGTCAAGCAGCTAATTAGTAAAAATGTTATTTTTGTGAATTGTGTGGTGCTTGTGGTATTTGCCAGCTCTTTATAATTTTTAATTTGCTACAGTTTCTGACTGAAAAATACTCTCATAATTTTGTGTTCATAATTTTATATATTTTTTAAAGATTTTATTTATTTATTTGACAGACAGATCACAAGTAGGCAGAGAGGCAGGGAAGCAGAGTGAGCAGAGAGCCCGATGCGGGGCTCGATTCCAGGACCCTGGGATCATGATCTGAGTCGAAGGCAGAGGCTTTAACCCACTGAGCCACCCAGGTGCCCCACATAATTTTATATTTTTAAGAGGCCCCCAGAACTTACCCCAACCCCCTTTTTGTTTCATTCTTCACACCCTGAGGCCCTATCGCCTCCCTCACTCAGGGATGAGTGTCCTTTGGCTTAATGATGGTCTTTGTAGTCAAACCAGAAAGCTCACTGCACAGAATTGGCTTGTAAGCTCCCTGAGCCAGGGAGCCAGACACAGCCAGACCTATGGGAAAAACTCACACACAGCCAGACCTATGGGAAAAACTCAAGGAATGCCTGTCAACAAACAATCCCCTCTGAAACGGGACTGGAATTCCCTGGAGCAGGGGACCCCAGTGGTCCCTCAAGTGTGGGGCATTTCAGAAGTGGGACATGTCTGGAGGCCTGCAGGTGTTTTTGGAAGAGAAGTATTTCCGCAGAGAGAGGATGTGGTTCTTGGTGGATAACGTGATCCAGGCAGCCCAGCCACCAAGGAGAGGAGACCCTTCTTGAATCAAGCTCAGACAGAGTTACTAAGCCCAGAGCTGGGTTTGGACCCTGACAGGACCAACCTTGGCAGGGAGCTGGGGGGGGGGGGGGGGGGAGGCTGGAGTTGGTGTCAGGGCCTTTCCGCCACCCTCTTCTCTGACCCCACAGTCTTCCTCCATCCCCTGCAGCCTGTGCTTCTTCCCTGGTGGTTGGGGGAAGGGGACAGGGCAAGCACCCTGCAGGCCGGCCCCTCCCCCCACCCCCCCACCCCCCCTTGCAGCCTGCCCTTACCCACCCTTGTAGCCAGAGCCTCTGTGAATTCAGAGCAGCCAACATTTCTGATTGCTTCTGTCACACATGGTCACCTGGGCCTTCAGCCTCCACATGCAGACCCCAGGCACAGCAGGTGCAATGGTCCCTGCCCTCAGGGGCCCAGAGATGAGTGAGGGCTGCAGTGTGTTTCCGTCCACAAAGAGTGTGTTCGGCAGGAGCCATAATGACACGAGTCTTTGCTAATAGAACAGAAGACAATGGCTAACAGATCAGTGTTTCCTCTCCCAGGTAAGCGTGTGAACAGAACCTTGCCCAGTATTTCCCAAGGTGTATCCAGAGAAAGGTTGGTCCCCAAGACATGCTTAGAAAATAATGTGGACAAAGAGGGGTGCCAGATGGTGCATCCTGAACCCCATCTAGGAGACCCTGAGACTCTGTAAACCTCTTGGTTGTTGTCCACCTGCCTGAAGGGTCTGTCTGTTCACACGTTGTAGCTCCTCCCGTCAGCCTCTTTGGGATGTGAGCCCTTTTTGGGAAACACTGCCTTAACTCAAAGTAGTGACTCCATAAGGGAGACTTTCCGACCCCAGACCAGGGAGGTAGCCAAATTCAGAAGTGATGGGGCTTTTTTGGCTCATTCTCCTCCATTCTGTAGGCAGCTACTTCCTTTTCTATAAACAGGCTGGGCCCAGCAGGAGTCCTACCCTGCCCAGTGCCAACTTCCCCAGGCTCCTGCCCTTCATAGGCTCCCAAGAGAGGGATTTCCAGCCTGTTCAGGTGAACTGCCGGGGCCCAGCGTCAGTCCCTGCCCATCGCCATCCATATAATCAAGTCGCCCCAGGGCTCCAAGATCTTCCTCTCCCTTCTAACATGCACCTGACCCTGCTTCCATAGGAAAAGGCAAGACCATGACAACATAGCCCTCACTTTTCTCAGTCTGATTCCATCTTAGTTATCTTACACACAGGTGGTGGTGTATACCCCAGAGACTTCTGAGGAGGGGGAGCCCAGAAGGTTCTTCCAAGCGTGTCCTGCAAGCTGAACAGAGGGAGAAGGCTTACCCTCCGGGAAGGGACGGCGCATGAGCAGCCACGAGAGGAGGGGCAGAAATGGGGACGGAACTGTGTGCTGTGGGACTCGATGTTGGGCCTGTGCCGTTGCGCTCCCCGCCACAGAGCCGGGACAGTGACCGCACCCATCTTACAGGTCCATCCTCTTTTTGAGAGCGGAGGTGGAAGGATTGGAACACAGTGCTGAGTCTGACCTCCACCTTGGCCTCCCCAGCAAAATCCGCAGCCCAAGGGGCCCAGCTCCCATGCTGCAGCATCAACATAATGTCAGGTGGAAAGGAGCCCTGGATTTCAGAGGGCTGGCCTTGAACATGGCTGCTACTCTTACCCTGTGATTTTTATGTGGCCTACGAACTTCAAAATAATTTATTGGCTCGTGGTCATTTCCAGAAATTCTGATATGGGCCTATTAGTCATTCCTCCAGATTACATTCATTCCATTAATTCACCACATTGAACGTGAGCGTCTCCCCTGAGCAACGCAGGTGGAGAGAGAATGTCTGGCCCTTGCCTTCTGGATCTCCCCTGCTCCTCGGAGTTGTGCATTTAGCGATGACGGGATCCAGGCACACAAAGGCTTGCCCAGTAAGCCAGGCAGAGGGGGTCGGGCCTGCGGGATTTCCCCAGCTGTGAGATGAAAAAATAAATATTTCTCTTCTAGGGTTGTCATGAGCTCAGCTGAGCTAATGCGGGCCTGAAATCCCCGGTGCCTCATAGGAGCTCCTCACGCGGTAGCTCCCTCCTCCGCCCCCGCAAAGATGCTCTGTTACGCACACCTGGGTGTTAAGGAGAGATCTCAGAGGAGGGTTTGCGAGGGGAGGGGAGAAGGTTAGAGTGCTGCCCTCGTTTGGAGGTGGGGCTGGGGGACAGAAAGGGGAGACTTGGGGCTCAGAGATGGACGTCTTTGATGTTTCCCCACATGGCCACAAGGATCACTGATGTCCCCTTATCACAGAGGCCTTCCCGCATCACCCACCCAGTCCACCTGTCTGTCTCCTTACCCTGCTTGCTTTTTATTCTTGCCCCATCTCCAGGGGACATATCGTCCATTTGCTGTCTTTCCGGCCAACAGGTGCACTCCGTGATGACAAGGACTTTGTTCTGTTCCACAGCGAGGACTGCATCTCAGCACTGCCCATTTTTAGCCAACCTGGCCTTGGTCAAGTTGCTCACCACTCTATATTTTTCCCACAGAGTCGTTCTGATCATGAAATGCGCTAGTAATAAAGCAGCCCGTGGCACCGAGCCTGGCATATCGTTAGGCTTTTCAATAAATGGCAGCCGTTGTTACGACTGGTCGCTTTCCAGGCAGGGTCTGCTTCCCACGACGTGGCCATCCGGGGGAGTGTCTGTGGCTGCTCAAGGATTCATCTCCTCCCGAGTGGGGCTACAAACAGAAGCTGCCCTAACTGGGAGCCTCGAAAATAACTGCTTACCTTTCCAAGCAGTTGATCCGTAGGGCACCGGTTCTCAAATATGGCTCTAAAGTGGGATCACGTGGAGAACTGTAAAAAGTACGGATGCTGGGGCCCCCCCACTGGAGAGTCCGCCATAACTGGTATAGCAGATGGCCTGAGCATCGGGCTTCTCTTAAGATCTCTAGATGCTTCTTATGTGTAGCAGGTTTGAGAGCCACTGCCCCACGGGGCCACCAGATTTCCCCTCGAAGGTCAGCGAGACAAATGCCTAATTAGGGCCTGTCAGTTAATGGGTCTTCCTAATCCGAGTCTTTGCTCACAGACCAGCCCATTGAAAATGAGTCACTTGGGCCCAGCAGGGCCACTCATTTAAGGTTGTGGTTGTGGTGGGCCATGCTAAGACTCTAACGCCCCACAGAGGAATGCTTGAGGACCAGGAATGCAAAAAGATGGGGAAACTGAGGCTGAAGCCACCCAAGCAAAGCCTTCCCTCCATCCACCTCTCTAGCCAGCTCAGGGGCCCATCCCTGGTGAGGATGGTGCTGGTGATAGTGCTGGTGATCTTGGTACATCTCCAGACAAACAGAACATTCTGCCATGTCTTTGACCTGTGGTAGAATTGCGAGTTCATGGTTTGGGAGGACAACGTCCAAAGCTTTCATCTGTGGCGGAAGCTCTCATTTTATTGGAAGACAACCACATTTCAAGAAGGTGCTTTTTTAAAAAGAAGGCCCACCCCATTGCTCCCACTTCCCTGGTGTTTAAAAGTAAGAGGTAAAGGGCTCCTGGGTGGCTTAGTTAAGTAGCCAACTGTCAGTTTTGGCTCAGGTCATGATCTCGGGGTTGTGGGATTGAGCCCCGCATTGGGCTTCGGGCTTTTCTGGAGTCTGCTTCAGATCCTTTACCTTCCCCTCTGCCCCTCCGCTCCCGCCCCCTCTCTCAAATAAATAAAATCTTTTTAAAAATCAATAAAGAAAAAGTAAAAGTAAGAGGAAGAACGTTGGGCTGAGTGAAATAAGCCAGTCGCAAAAGGACATGATGACACTTGTATGAGTAGGAAAGTAGAAGGTTGGGGTCGGGGCCTGGGGCCTTGTTTAATGGGTACAGACTCCGTTTTCACTGTGTGAAACGCACAGTGGTGATGGTTGGACAACATCGTCAATGTACTTAGGGCCACTTAATTGCTTGAAAGTGGTTAATTTTATGTTAAGCGTGTCTTGCCACAATTGAAAATAAAAATTTTTTTCAAAGATTTTTATTTACTTATTTGACAGAGAGAGGGAACACAAGCAGGGGGAGTGATGGAGGGAAAAGCCAGCCTCCCACCAAGCAAAGAGCCCAATGTGGGGCTTGATCCCAGGACGCCGGGATCATGATCCGAGCTGAAGGCAGATGCCCAATATCTGAGCCATGATTCTTTCAGGGCACCTGGCTGGCTCCATCCATAGAGCACTCGACTCTTGATCTCAGGGCCATGAGTTCCTCTTTCTTGTCATTTTTTTTTTTTTTTAAGATTTTATTTATTTATTTGACAGAAATCACAAGTAGGCAGAGAGGCAGGCAGAGAGAGGGGGGGAAGCAGGCTCCCTGCCGAGCAGAGAGCCCAATACGGGGCTTGATCCCAGAACCCTGAGATCATGACCTGAGCGGAAGGCAGAGGCTTTAACCCACTGCGCCACCCAGGCGTAACCCCCCCCCCCCTTTTTTTTTTACTATAAAGAGGAATAACCACATGGCGTCTTCAGGCCTTCGCAAACTTAACTGGGCTTTGGTTGATTTCCATGGAAACCTAGGAAGAGATTGTGAATTTCACTGGCCAGGATCCCCCCTGTGCACAGAGTGGGGAAGGAGCAGCCCAGACGAATGGGGACAGCCGATCAGCGTTGAGGGCATCTTGAAGTTAATGACCGTTCTGTGCAGCCGACTGAACCCTACTCTTTCTTCAGCCGTGTGGACTGTAGCTGTATGAACACAGCGTACCCCATTACTTACCAGCCACTGCGCTGTGCACTGGGCTTTGAAGACTGTGTGTTTCTTTCCTTGCCTTAAGTGATTCCCTGCTGTATATTTTTATGGAAATGAGTTTAATAGAATGAGTTTGGAGTCAGCAATAAGAAAGGCTCTTTGACTGTGGTGTTACTTCTTTTAAAAAAGGCTTCTAACCGTGCCTGATGGGGATATTGGCACAAGTAAGAATTACACCTTAGGAGGGAAAAGACTGGAGGAGGAAGGCCATCCGTCTTTGCTTAGAGGGGCCTCTGGGAAGGTGTTGTTTTTCTAAATGATCTATGATGAGTGTCTGTAACACAAAGAATTAACCGCATCATAGGTCAGCCTGCTGCTCTGATGGGGAAATCTGCCTGGGCTGTGAGCGAGGCTGTGAGCGAGGCTGTGTGCAAGACTGTGTGCAAGACTGTGTGCAAGACTGTGTGCAAGACTGTGTGCAAGAC